>NC_057809.1:201479382-201716194 GCF_018294505.1 Triticum aestivum | reverse complement strand
GAAAGAGATAACGGAGGCTCGAAGCATGTCTTCTAGAATCTGATTGACGCGTTCCACTTGACCACTTGACTGAGGGTGGAAAGCGGTGCTAAAGGAGAGACGGGTTCCCATAGCATTTTGGAAACTTTCCCAAAATCGAGAGGTGAAAAGACTTCCTCGATCCGAATTGATTTCCAAAGGAACACCATGGAGAGACACTATTCGGGAGATGTACAGATCTGCCAGCTGACTAGCGGTTATACTCTCACGAACGGGTAAGAAATGAGCTACCTTGGAAAGACGATCGACAACGACGAAAATAGCATTATTCCCTCTTTTGGTCCTGGGAAAACCGGTAATGAAATCCATACCAATTTTATCCCATTTCCATTCAGGAATAGCTAAGGGTTGAAGGGTGCCAGCAGGCCGTTGATGCTCTGCTTTTACATGACGACAGACGTCGCAATTAGCAATATACTGAGCGATTTCTCTCTTCATCCTAGTCCACCAGAACCTCTGGCGTAGGTCCTGATACATCTTAGTACTACCGGGATGAATGGTGAGAGGAGATTCATGAGCTTCCTTAAGGATCAATCGCCTCAGGTTGCGTACCTTGGGAACCACTAGTCGATCCCCGAAGTATACGACTCCTTGATCATTAATGGAGAAACAATTCGCAATTCCTTTTTGAACGTTTCTCCTGATGCGGGAGATTCCCGGATCTACCTTCTGTGCTTTGATAATTTGATCCGTAAGGGTAGGTTTTGCCACCAAGGTGGAGAGAAAACCTTGAGGTACGATGTGAAGGTTAAGCTTCCGAAATTCCTCATGGAGAAGCGGTTGACTTTGTTGTAACATCAGATTGTTACAATAAGATTTACGACTTAGCGCATCAGCCATGACATTGGCTTTCCCTGGGGTGTAGGTTATTCCTAAGTCGAAGTCTGTGATCAATTCAACCCAACGTCTCTGCCTGAGATTCAAATCCGGTTGGGTGAAGATGTACTTCAGGCTTTGGTGATCAGTGAATATTTCGCAACGATTACCGAGGAGGTAATGTCGCCAGGTCTTAAGTGCATAGACTACGGCTGCAAGTTCTAGATCATGAGTAGGATAATTCTCCTCATGTGGGTGCAATTGCCGTGAAGCGTAAGCAATTACGTGTCGATCTTGCATGAGAATGCAACCTAGTCCTTGTCGCGAGGCGTCGCAGTAGATAACAAAGTCCTTGGAGAAGTCTGGCGGTACCAGTACGGGAGCAGAAGTCAGGCGTCTTTTCAGTTCCTGAAAACTGTGCTCACATTGTGGAGTCCATTCGAACTTCTTATCTTTCTTGAGGAGTTCGGTTAGAGGTTTAGCAACTTTGGAGATGTTCTCGACAAAGCGACGACAATAGCTCGCTAAGCCTAGAAAACTCCGAACTTGCTTGACCGATTCGGGTGGAGTCCAATCAAGGACGGCTTGAACTCGCTCAGGGTTAACCGCAATACCTTTACCAGATATTACATGGCCCAGATAGGTCACTTCTGGCAACCAGAATTCACATTTTGAAAATTTGGCATAAAGGCGATGCTCACGAAGTTTCTGCAACACTAGTCTTAGATGTTCGGCATGTTCTTCCTCGTTCTTGGAGTAGATGAGTATATCATCGAGATAAACTACGACGAATTTATCCAAATACTCCATGAAGATTGAGTTCATTAACCGAGAAAAGGTGGCTGGAGCGTTGGTTAAACCGAAGGACATGACGGTGTACTCGTATTGGCCATAACGAGTAACAAAGGCCGTTTTAGGAATGTCCCCGTTTCTGATTTTGATTTGATGGTATCCCAACCTCAAATCCATCTTGGAAAAGACTGAGGATCCAGCGAGCTGATCATACAGGTCGTTGATCCTGGGAAGTGGATATTTGTTTTTGATTGTGACCAGATTGACAGGTCGGTAATCTACAACCATCCGGTCCGTACCATCCTTCTTCTTGACGAATAGGACGGGGCAAGCCCACGGAGATGAACTAGGGCGGATGAAACCCTTTTTCAAGGACTTATCGAGTTGTTTCTTAAGCTCGGCTAGCTCTAGGGGTGCCATCTTGTAGGGTCTTCTAGCAATCGGAATGGTTCCGGGGATGAGGTCGATTACAAACTCAACATCCCTGTCAGGTGGAACACCTGGCAATTCCTCTGGAAAGACATCCGGGAAGTCACGGACTACCGGAACGTCCTCAAGGTCTGGCAATGGGCTGGCGTTAAGAGAATATAATTGTCGCTTGGCTATTCGGGTCAAGACATTGACTATCTTGCCCGAAGGGTGGGTGAGTTGAACAGTCCTAGAGAAGCAATCAATTTTGGCATGATGAGCTGACATCCAGTCCATACCCAAAATGATATTAATATCTGAAGATTTAAGGGCTATCAAAGACGCAAGGAAAACAAGTCTATCAACTTGGATCTCATTTCCATAACTTACCCTAGAGGTCTGCCATCTAGACCCAGGGGTAGAGATTTCCATAGTGGACGGCAGATCACAGAATGCAACGTTATGCAAACGAGCATAATTTTCAGATATAAAGGAATGAGAGGCTCCTGTATCGAAAAGAACAGATGCCGGGTGGCAATTAACAAGAAGCGTACCGAGAACGACATTGGGATCTTCTTGAGCTTCTTCGGCAGAGACACAGTTGACATGGCCACGTGAAGCGGTGACCGGTTTAGCATGAAACACTTTTCCTGTCGGCTTGCCACGGCCAACAGCTTTAGCAGATTGATTGGGGTTGGTCTGGGGACACTCACGCATATAGTGACCAGATTCCCCACACTTGAAACAAGTCACGGAACTGGTACGTGGAGGAGCATTATTGGTTGGACCCCCATAGGGCTTAGCTGGAGCAGACTGTTGAGCGGGGCGAGGCGCCTGGAAAGATGGCCTCGGTGTGAACCTGGGTGGCAGGGCGGTGTTGGGTACCCACACGCGGCGCTTCTGAGGACCAGCACCAGATGAGGAACCCATGTCACGGCCATGCTTGCGTGTTGCGTCATAATCAGTCTGACCAGTTTCAGCACTGATGGCTTTGTTGACAAGTTTCGAGAAGGATGTGCACTCATGCAGACGGAGGTCGCGGCGAAGCTCAGGACTAAGGCCCTTGCGGAACCTTGCTTGCTTCTTGGCGTCAGTAGAAACTTCCTCGGTTGCATATCGGGCGAGATTACCAAACTCTCTGCTATAGACATCCACAGAAAGTCGGCCTTGGGTGAAATTGCAAAATTCTTCACGCTTGCGGTCCATGAGACCCTCCGGAATGTGATGTTCACGGAAAGTGTCGCTGAATTCAGCCCAAGTTGTGACATGGCCTGCTGGGCGCATAGCTCCATAATTCTCCCACCATAGACTGGCGGGGCCTTCAAGGTGATATGCAGCAAAGGTGACCTTGTCAGCCTCCGCTACCAGCGCGGAACGCAGTTTGTGAGAGATACTGCGAAGCCAGTCATCAGCGTCGAGAGGCTCGACGGAGTGGTGGAACGTGGGTGGATGCAATTTGATAAAATCACTGAGTGACACCACGTTAGCCCTCTGATGGTGTGCTGTATTCTGTTCAATACGCTCCAGCAAACGGTTTGTCTCCCGCTTGTTTCTCTCAGCTTCCATCATAACCTCGGCTAGTGAAGGAGGTTGAGGCAGATGTTCATTTCTGGCTTCACTGCCTTCGGCCTGCTCTTGGGAAGCAGGGTTAGCGCGTGTGTTGACCATCCTAGGTAAACAAGACAATGATTTAGTCAGAATGATAAAATTCCGACATAGGATATAGAATGTAAGGAATAACTCGAAATGCAAGATGATCATCCGTATGACATGGTAGATACAGAAACTGCTTCTTTATTCCATCGTCATACACACCATACAGGTTTAGTACAAGACCAAGCAAAGTACTAAAACGGTGAAAAGAGGATTACATCTCATCGGAGGCATCTCAAGCTCCTATACATTATTTTTCTACATCTCCGGAAAGAGTACAAACTAGGTCATATCCCACGAGTCACGCGGGACGATAGATGACACAGCTAGTGCGAACTAGTGATACTACTACTAACTCAGACCGATCCGTAGTAGTCTTCGTAGAAGTCACCTCCATAGCCTGGAAGTTCAACATGATCATCCGGAAACAGACGGTCTCGCGGAGCTTGTGGACCATAGGGGCTAGGATGAGGTCTTGGACCAACAGACGGTGGCCTGCGGGGACCGCGAGGTGGGGTGATGCCTCCTACATCACGCCAAACCATCACGTCTGGCAGAGCAGATCTCACTGGGTAGAGATCGCGCATATCTGAAAATCCAGCTTGCACCGCCGGTGCGAACCGAGTCAAGGTGGCCCAGTGGTCAGCACGGGTATTGAAGAGCTCTAACCTTAAGGCCCGATTTTCACGGTCCTTATCCTCGAGCATCTCAGCAGTGGTGCGAGTCCGTGAATCCTCCTGGGTGGAGTCAGCATAGGTAGCCTGGAGATACCCTTGTGCTCCCGGAAGTGATCCTGGCATATACCGGAAATCAGAGTCCCGAAATAGACCAGATCTGACTCGCATAATGGTCATCATAGAGTAGGCGGCATCCTGCACAGCCATCTCAATAGTAACCCCGAGTCCATAGGAGCAGTGAAGAGGCTCAGTGGATCCAGGATAAGATGGAAATATCCTGACAGTGCAGAGATACTGGCTTTGATTAAAGTCTCGGAATTGCTCTTCGACCGTGTACTCAGGATACCAGCGGTATCCAGCCTCAGTCATTACCCTGACCAACTTAGCAGTATGGCCGGGTACATCTAGGCATCGAGTCAGGCGAACCACTTGATTGAGGTCGCGAGTGGCCATCTGAAAGCACAATTATAATGCAAAGGCATTAGAATTTCTAGCAAAATTTCGGCAGCATAACAGCTGTAAATGCTCAAAAAGGATATTGAGACATTTGACAAAGGATTTCGTACACACTCAACATCATCATAACAAGTCTTGAAACCATTCCTACCACAAAATGTGGTAGTAGAACTGAACTAGGCTTGTAACCATCAAACTTATAAGGTACTACTGATTAGTAACACGTGATCCTGATAGAGAGAACAGATCCTAATTCCTTAACCCCCGGTGGAAGAATGGACTGACTCAGATCAGAATGTCACAAGGTATAAGGAGTAAAAGAGCCTTACGTTCCAACCCACAAACAATTCCCCTACATATAACTAAGAATTTCTAGACTCAACATCGACCAGTTTGGCTTGGAGAACCTACAGGCAGTCCGGCTCTGATGCCAACGCTGTCAGGACCCCGACTCGATGTCACATCGATCTAGCTGGTAACACCTCATATCACTTTGCGGCCTCACGCACGGTATCCCCACGGGTGTCGTCTTACCTTTTCCCGGGACCGTTTGCGCCTTTTGTCTCACGTATATGATAGTGTCGCTAGCATCCATATGATAAAGAGCTCGGGCTGACATGACTAGTCGTAAACCCAAAGTGGCACAGACTTACAGGGACAGGCATCCATGACCCAGCTTCGAACGTGTCGGTCATCAGCAAGTGGGTCCGGGCTGTAGCACTGGGCTAGCAGGACTCCGGTAAACCGGGCTGTAGCGGGCTAACAGGACTCCGGTACTCAAAGCGTGACATTTCCCCGAAGGGACAGACACAGGAACGAAGAAGGACACATGCCGGCCAGCCTAAGTGTTCCAGAGCAGTAGCAAGCTACCATGGCTCAGCGGTAACACTAGGAGACATTTCCCGGTAAGAGAGGCTACTAAAGATAAACAACTAGATAGTCAGATCCCACACATACCAAGCATTTCAATCATACACACAATATGCTCGATATGTGCAATTACAACGAAGCATCACAACATGACTCTACGACACAAGTACTTTATTTAAGGCTCAGGGAGCCATACACAACATACACACAAAGGTACGGGTCTCACGACCAACATACAAGTCATACAATCATACAAGCCAACAGCGGAAGTAATTTGTCTGAGTACAGACAACTAGTAAAATAAAAGAGGCTTGGAAAGCCTGGCTATACTATGCGGTCCTTCACAAGCTCAGGGTCACCACCTGGGTCTTTAGCCTACTCGTTGATGTCAATGTCTACATAGAACCCATCAGAAGGGGTTGCAGCGTCTTCTGAAAAAAATGTAGATTATAGCAACATGAGTACAAAGGTACTCAGCAATACTTACATCAGATCCTACATACATGCACAGTATCAAGAAGGGTTGGTGAAGTTATTGCAGCAAGCCAGCTTTGACTCTTGGCTAGACTATCCTACGATACTCCAATTTGAAATAGTTTTGCGCACACGAGTCCACTACTCACCACTTCAATACACTACCGAGGATCCACCCCCGTCTTCCTACGGAAGAGCCATCCTCGGCACTCACACTTATCTTGAGGCTTTTAGTAGTTTCCATTTACTTGTCTATGAACTGTATAGGCAACCAAGTAGTCCTTTACCGCGGACGCGGCTATTCGAATAGATCATGTTAACCCTGCAGGGGGTACTTCCTCATACACGCTCTCACCACTTACCGTCGTTTACACGACATGTACTCGGCAACCTTCAAGCGGAAGCCCAACGTGGGTGTCGGCCACGACCTACCTAATCACCTAAGTCTCCAATCCAGGTTTATCGCCTATTCAGGTTCCATCCGCAGGGAGTCCGGCCGAGATTTCCCATACGGCCCCGAACGATGTGAACAGGGTTCCCGAGATACCTAACGGGTATTCGGTACACCCGGCCACGTACCTGCCGCATCACAGCCCACCCCTATGGTCAGCGCTGTCCACGGCCTCCAGTAGGCTACAAACACCAGAAACTACTTGCAACTCCTGGACGGAGAACTAGGGTGAATAAGAAGTCGAGAGGGTCCATTGGTTTCGGGCCCAATGCATGGTAGTAGCTGATTCTTAAATCACACATACAGATCTCAGTGCTTAAGGTCGGCTTCAATGAAACAACCCACCATGTACTCCTACATGGCCTCTCATCGATACCTTTACAAAATCGTGTTCACCACACCACTCTCATTACCGACATAATCATTTCACTCTAGCCCATCACCCAGATGAACCAGACCTGACACGACTCTAAGCATAGCAGGCATAGCAAGATAGGAACAACACATACATATGGCTCAAACAACTCCTACACATGCTAGTGGGTTTCATCTAGTTACTGTGGCAATGACAAGTCATGCAGAGGAAATGGGTTCAACTACCGTAGCACACAGCAGTTTGAATCGCGTTGTCTTAATGCAGTAAAAGAGAGCAGGAGCGAGAACATGGGATTGTATCGATATGATCAAATGGTTGGTTGCTTGCCTGATGGTTCGTTGCACGGATACGGTTCTTCGTTAGGGTAGTCACGGTACTCCTCGGGGACAGATCCTGTCGCAAAGGATAACGATACACAGGCATCACCAAACAATGTGCAACAATATGATGCATGCATGAAACATGGCAATATGAGTGTGTTGGGCTAATGCAACTAAAGCCAGGAGGGTTTGAACAAATTTGAATCAAAGATTCAAATTTCAAATTCAAATATGGCCTTTTAAAGTGCCTTTTCTTATTCTGATTAAAACATCAATTTAACTTGTTTGATCATGCATGAAAATAGTACAGATGGATAGATTGGATTTTTCTGATCATTTTTCATATATAATTTGTCCAATTTGGAGTTACAGAATAAAAGTTATGAATTTTTGAAGTTTAATCAATATTCTGGAATTTTCCTGATTTAATTTAATCCAGAAATATCATTTACTGCGTCAGCCTGACGTCACAGTGACATCAGCAGGTCAACAGGGCTGGCTCGGGTCAAACCTAACGTGTGGGGTCCACACGTCAGTGTCACAGGGGCTAATCCCGCGTTGACCCCGGGCTGGTTAGCTCTGACTAAGCCCTGGGGCCCACTTGTCAGCGTCAGTAGGTGGTGGATTAGTGGTTAATCAACTAGGCCACGTCAGCTCGCCGGAGTTCTGGCCGGCGGCGACCAACAGTGCGGCGGCGATAGTGGTTTTGGTCGTTTCGGCCACCAAATGGAACGCGGCGACCACCGGAGTGAAGCTGAGGACGACCCGCGGCTCTTGGCGGAGTCCGTTGGGATCGGGGTGGCCGGAGTTGACGGCGGTGAGCTCGGCTGCGGCCGCCGGGGTTCGGTCGTGCACGGGAGTGGTGCTGGAGCTCGAAGTCGAGCAAAGTGAGGCGCTAGGGATGCTCTACTGGGTTCTATGAACGCGTTGGACTCGCCGGGGTGACCAAATGGTCACCGGAGCTGCGTCGACGGTGTGCTTCGGCCGAGAGCGAGAGAGAGCGAGGGAGAAACGGGGGAGAGTGAGCGAGAGCAGGGGGGATCGGGACGGGCTGCGGACGTCGTCCACGCGGCCAGGAGGGCGTCGGCAAGCAGGAGGTGGCCGCGCGGCCGCGCGCGCGCGAGCACGCAGCAGCTTCGGGGCGTGGGGAGGAAGACGACGGGGAGCTACAGTGTTGGGCTGGGTCGGTTGCTGGCTGGGCCGGCCGGCTGGCTGGGCCGCACAGGTAAGTCTTCCCCTTTCTTTTTTCTGTTTTCTGTTTATTTAATATATCTGCAACTTTGTTGAATTAAATAAAATACCTAGGCAACTCCAAAATTCACCAAACTACTCCTGGTCCATAGTTGGATTATTTCCAACATGAAACATTTTAGTTTGGAGATATTTGAGCATTTAAATATTTTATATTATTTTAAATGCCCAAATTCAAATATCTATGATTTAATTCAAAGACCCTATGATGGCCTAGAAAATTGTGCACCACTTTTGTCAGAGGTTCTGAACCAAGGCTAAAATGATGGACATTTTAGAAGGGCATTTCAGGTTCATTGAAAAATTATTTTAGTAACCCTAGTTGGTTTCAGAGGGGACTGGGGGTTCTGTCATCCCCGTTTCAAGTTTCTGATGAAAAAGTAAACATGATGCAACACTCTAATGCATGACTAGCTAGGATGTGACACGGCCCCACCGAAGTTTCTCATCCGGAGCCACCGAGTTTAGCTGACATAGTCACTGCCAGAAATCCTAATCAATTCGGTCTCACTGATAGGGATCTCGGCCTCACCGAGATGGGGTTGCAAACTCTCTGTTTCCCTTCGTAACGTTTCAGTCTAATCGAGATGAGCGATCGGTCCCACCGAGATTGCAATGCAAACTCTTTGTTTCCTTTTCGTAACGTTTCGGTCCGACCGAAAGAGCGAATCGGTCCCACCGAGTTTGCCAGACCAACTCTCTGTTTGGCCATTACCAAAATCGGTCTCACCGAGTTTGTGTAGTCGGTCTCACCGAGATTACATTATGCCCTAACCCTAATGACATCAGTCCCACCGATTTGACTTGTCGGTCCCACCGAGAATCCTAACGTTCACATTTTGAACTAAATCGGTCCCACCAAGTTTAATGATTCAGTCCCACCGAGTTTGGTGATTTGTGTGTAACGGTTAGATGTTGTGTGGAGGCTATATATACCCCTCCATCCACTCTTCATTCGTGGAGAGAGCCATTAGAATATGCCTACACTCCAATACACATTATCTGAGAGAGAACCACCTACACTTGTGTTGAGGTCAAGATATTCCATTCCAACCACATAAATCTTGATCTCTAGCCTTCCCCAAGTTGCTTTCCACTCAAATCTTCTTTCTACCAAATCCAATCCTATGAGAGAGAGTTGAGTGTTGGGGAGACTATCATTTGAAGCACAAGAGCAAGGAGTTCATCATCAACACACCATTTGTTACTTCTTGGAGAGTGGTGTCTCCTAAATTGGCTAGGTGTCACTTGGGATCCTCTAACAAGATTGTGGAGTTGAACCAAGGAGTTTGTAAGGGCAAGGAGATTGCCTACTTCGTGAAGATCTACCATAGTGAGGCAAGTCCTTCATGGGCGACGGCCATGGTGGGATAGACAAGGTTGCTTCTTCGTGGACCCTTCGTGGGTGGAGCCCTCCATGGACTCGTGCGACCGTTACCCTTCGTGAGTTGAAGTCTCCATCAACGTGGATGTACGATAGCACCACCTATCGGAACCATGCCAAAAATCTCTGTGTCTCCAAATTGCATTTGCACACTCCAATCTCATCTCTTTACATTCTTGCAACTTGCATGCTTTACTTTCTGCTGCTCATATAATCTTTGTATGCTTGCATGTTTGTTTGATATGTATTGTGTTTGTTTAAACTTGTGCTCAAACTCCACATCAACCAAAGGAAATTAAAAACTGCAACTTTTCTTGATTAGGGTCTATTCACCCCCCCTATAGACACCTCTTCTCGATCCTTTCAGCTGCCATGCATGCGTGTCGTTGGGCTGTGTAAAGAAGCCCACCCGTTGGACCGAGCGATGTCCGCCGCCGTTGCATGCGCCCGAGCGAGCCTACGTTGCATGTGGTTGCATGCATGCGTCCGCTTCAGCCTACGTTGCATGCGTGCACATACGCGAAGGAGCACATGCGCAGAGCCGTCCCTGGTTGACCTGACCGATGACACATAGGGCAGCACTTAAACTTCGCATTTTGATTCACACTACAGCTTCCCACGCGTGTACACTCCCGATGCCGCGGTGGGTGGAAAATTTGTTCACATTTGACCCCATTACTGCGACGATGGCTATTTAAGCCACCTATCATGTTCCTCTTCCTCTCACACCCTTCATCCATCTCCCATACTCTCCCACCTGCATTTTGCGCCTGCCCTTCTTCTTCTTCACCACAAATAGCCCCAAGAACCAGCCCGCCGCAACCATGCAGTACACCGGGCCAACCTACCGCTTCCCCCCACCGTGCCGGAGATGCTCTACCCCGCCGCGGTGTACGTCGAGAGCACCCTTCGTGTGTGGGAGATGTCAAGGTGGAGGGGCGCAAGGGGGTTCACCGACTTCTTCCTTGGGGCCGGCTATGGGCACCTCCCTCGGGGATCTCCAAGGATGTACCGAGTCGAGGAGGTCATGCACAACGGGGTTATGGTTGCTATCCTTGCCCACTTCACCAACCCCTTCGACCCGTTCTACCTCCTCGGCCGTGTGTTCTGGTGTGGCTGCAAGTTCATAGCTTTCACCACCCATAACATCTTCACGGACTACGACAACGTCTTCCCGACCGATGAGCGCACGCACACTCTGCCGTACCCCATCAACAACACCAAGGAGGAGCAGTGAAGGGCGCCCGGAGGAGGAGCAAGGAGGAGCCTGGTGGAGAAGCGGCGGCCATCTATCTATCTATCTATCTATCTATCTATCTATCTATCTTTTTAGCTAAAAATCTATCTATCTATATTTGTCTTGGTGTTATTTAAGTTGTAAGCTTACTATTAATTCATGTTGTGGGCTTTGGTTGGCCCGAATTATCTATATTTATTATACAAAGTTTTACAATGGTTGGGCTTTTTTGGAACCGTTTTAATCTCTGGCATTTTAGTCATAGGAAAAACTTGTCTAAAAAAAGTCATAGGAAGAAAACAATCATGCGCCGCCCCTCTCATCCAATGCAGAACCGCCGCCGCCATCGTCCTTCCCCTCACCCATTGCCATTACAACCGCGACATCTCCTCCCTCTCCTTCTCCTCCTTCTCGCGGCCGCAACTTTGCTCGTCTCCTCTTCCACATCCCACCCCCTTCTTCCATCCACGCAAGAACCTTGATGGAGGAGCAGATCGTCGGTGGCGAGAACGCCGACTTCGTGCAGATCGCCGGCGGCGACTAGGTCAGGATGGCCAAGTTGATGGAGACCCTTTCTTGGTTTAACAACATAAGGCAGTTGAACTGGACGACAATGGCCACTTTGAGGGAAATGACATCCAGGGAGAAGAAAAAGCTTTCCCCCCGCTCGCACAACCGAGGCACCACATCGAGATCCTCCTGTGGGCGATGGAGCAGGCCAATTCGTCCAGCCCGTGGGACAGATGCATGTGGTGGGCGTTCAGATTCAGGGTAGAGCATCCACTGGATCAGGAACCCACGGTGCACGAGGTGCCGTTGCAGATTGTGGAGCCTCCAACCGAGTCGGAGATGACTCCGAAGCACAAGAGGAGGAGGACAGTGGTCGCGGCATCGCTTCCCCGCCGTTCTCCATGCTTCCCTTGCCGCTCCCCTCGTCTGAGCGGTGGCGGTACCATTGTTTAGCGTAAGCATCCCCACTCCTAATCTTCCTACTGCTCGTGCTTACAGTTGTGATGGTAGTGATTGAGTACATGCTTTTGGGGGCTGGATTATGATGTATATGAACCCTAGGCTAAATTTGTACTGTTGTAGTGGTAGTATTTGATGTTCACCTGCACTTCTACTCCAAAAATTTGTTATGTGTCTTTCTATTATTAAGTGCTTGATACTATATTTGAACCTTTTTTTGAGTTGTTGATTGCTTTTTGGTAGAGCTACCAGCTCTTATGGATATGCTCATGTTGTATGTCTTGTTCTCCATGATTTGTACTAGCATTCTGTGCAATTAGATGCCATGACAAGCCATGTAGCATATTTATTTATTGCCTCCAACATGCCATCATTTTACTTTGTGCATCTTAGCAAGTATAAATCTGTCAGCTATAAAACTTTGCGAATTTGCTTGATGGTTCCCGCTAAACTATAAACCCCCCTTTTGTTTTCAAAGTAAGCCACTGACATCCGGGTCCCACGGCAGTCACGCACACACAAATGCTCCCATTCATGTGGCCCCTGGCCCACTGGTCATCCTTGATGGCTAGCCAACCTTAGTGTGCCTCTACCAATAATAGCAGCCCTTTCTGTTATAAAACTATGCAACTTTGCTTGAAGGTTGCCCCTAAAAATATAACTCCTATGGCCAGGCTTCCTAAAAATTATTTGCATTATGTTGTCAATACTTTCATGCCATGCCTTTTGTTTCTATGACAAGTTTATGTTGCATGGTAAAATCTTGCTCTAAAGTGGCGATGTTAATATAATTGTTTGATGTTAAAAGTAAGTTGCACTTGTGAGCTTGGTTTTGTTTGCTTGTTGTAACCATCATGTCAACACTTCTTGTCATTATAACTGTTTCAGCATAACTGTAATTTTCACTAAGTCCTAACCTGTAATAGCAACTTTGCCATTCGTGTTTCGCAGGAAAAAACTGGAGTTCACAAGGCTGGAGACCTGGAGTTGTGAGGCTAGGAGGCTGATGGCGCTGCTGCTAGCTGATCCTTCTTCTTCCAGCTTTTGTTCCTCCTTTTCTCTCTACTCGTTGGATTCCTGGGCTACATCCCTATGTGCTGTTAATGTATTAAGTTGATCCTTTGAATTTATTGTATTAGATTTAATGTGGAAGTACCTTAATCTCTATGAAATAGATGTTGATTCTATGACTGATAATTTCTAGGTGCATGCTTAAATTCAATATTTAGGGATTTTTTTGAATTGTTTGGATTGCTTACCACATGTGTCACGTGGTCAATATTTAGGGATTATTAACATATGAAAACAACAATTCGATCACCTATGTAAATGTGTACACCATAATTTTCAAGATAAATTGAAACATGACACGTGCACATGCAATTTGCCAACAAGTCCAGTTGTAGTAGAAAAAGACAGCATGTGCACGTATCCAACCGTGCCTCCTACGATTTTGTTCCATGCTTTTGTCGCCACATGTCTTTGGAAGTAAAAAAATATAAGGTGATTTTCTCATAATAAACTGTTTTGGAGAGAAATTTGCAACCAACCAAAAATATGGGCCATTTGCATTTCTGTCCCTAACTCGAACCACCTAATCAGATATACCCCTAATTCGAAAGCCTGCTCAAATTTGCCCCTCCGCCGTTAGGTGCCCTTATAGAAATGCCCTTTTGCGTTGTTACCGTCTAGTCAAACAGCTTTGACCGTCCTGAAAAAAATAGCAAAAAAATCTAAAAAATCTAAAATTTTGTGAGATCTAAGATACTCATGTGCCCAAGGTGTGTGCAAATTTTCGTGCTATTTGGACATTCCAGGAGCTCGTGGCGAGGAAAAATAGTTAATCTGCACGCTTGTGAACAATAAATTTGAAATAAAATAGCAAAAAAATTAAAAAAATATGATTTTTTTGGCATCAAAGTGTCTTGGGTGCACAAGGTGCTTGCAAGTTTTTGTGATCAAATGACATGCGAGGAGCTCTAGCAAGAAAAAACAAAATAGTCATTTTTTCCCAAGTTTTTTCCTGAGCCAAATTTTGTTTTTTTCTCCACAAGCCCCTCCAATGTGCAAACACAACAGAAATTTGCACGCAGCTTGCAGCCCCGAGCCTCTTTGATGCCAAAAAATTTCATATTTTTTTGAATTTTCTTACTATTTTTTAGAACTTACTGTTCACAGGCTTACATATTTATTGTTTTTCCTCTGACACGAGCTCTTGGAATGTACGAACAACATGAAACTTTGCATGCACCTTGCGAACCTGAGTATCTTTGATCCCACAAATTTTTAGATTTTCAGAATTTTTTTGCTATTTTTTTCAAGATGGTCAAAGCCCTTTGACCGGCTTGGACATGCTTTGACCGGATGGTAACGACACAGAAGGGTATTTCTATAAGTGCACCTAACGGCGGAGGGGCAAATTTGAGCAGGCTTTGAAATTAGGGGTAAATCTGAGAGTGGGCGCAAATTAGGGGCATAGATGTAAATGTCCCCAAAAATATCTACTGCGTGCAACTTGGCCCCCGTGGGGAGATTGGATCGACTCCTAGATTATAGGGTGAGGCCATCGTGATCGTGAGAGAAGAATTCTTTTTTTCGAGGGAAGATAGGAATTTTGTGTGGTTACAAAATGGACCTTATTGTAATTAAGGAAATTATTATTTAACAGAAACCTTGCTATTTTCAAGCCATTATAAAAATAACTAAATTGTTTTGGCAAAAAAAAGTTGATTATGGGTTAGTTTGTTTTGTGGACACGTACGTGTAGTGGTGCATGCTGTGGGCCTAGCTGGCTCTAGGTGCATGCAGTGTATCATGCTAGCTAGGGGTGCACAAGGTAGTAACCTGGTGAATCAGGGTGAAAGTCTTGTGCTAATTCTATTTTGTGGTGTGCGACATATGAGTCTACCCGGGGGGAATGCTTGGCATGGGGGCCGGTGTAAGTGGTGTGGGTCTACTGCGTAAGTGGTGCACCACGTGAGTCTAGACGGCGGGGGTTCATGGTTTGGATCTAGCTATCTTGAGGTAACACATCCGGTTTGTGCACTGAGTGCGGGCTCGTTCCTCCGTTTTCATCAATGCTTTCTCTTGGGTCAACGGAGAACAATCCAGACGTGCATGCTAGGTCCCAGCCTTTCTTGGGTCCCGCGTGCCATATTCGGGACAGTTGCCGCATTTCTAGGGTAGTATCATCGGGAATTCACGACCTATACCGCGACCACATGAAATCATAGCAGGGAATGGGGTAACAATCACATGCGAAGCTCTTTGGTCCATATATATGGGACATGTGCCACCAAAGAGAAGGGCTGCCTCGGAGCCATTGTCCATTGAGAGGAAATGAGTCTGGCCTATGAACGATGTGCGGGGCCTGCCCCTTCATCTGCTTCAGAACTCCGTGTCGCAAGATGTGGATCCTAGCAACCAAGGCTCGTCCCGTGCTCCGCACGCCAACTGGACCCACACCATGCATGCACGCGTGGCCAAGTAGACACTCACCGGTCAACCTTGACAATGTACACAAGACGCATGTGCACTCATTAGCCATCTAGCCCCCAGCCATGCACACCTAGCCAGCTTCACTCAAACCATGCACCGTTTGCCAGGTTAACCCACACCATCCATCCACTATTGACCCCACCTCGGTTCGTTGGACCTCTGACATGAGTCCCTTCCCTCGGCATGCCAGGTATGTCAAAGCAACATGCGACTACACATATTGCACATCGAGATACAGCGTCATTCACTAACGCCAGCAAACCTGTGCACCTGAGCATCTCTACCCATGGTGGACACTAGCACATGGTTAGGATCGAGAAGCCTAGCAGCACATGATGTCGGCCCGATTGGCTGGGGGTGCATGACATGGGTCCAGATGAAACGCATGGCATCGCATGGATCCACATCCCCCTGCCCAATACCAGACATCGGGCATATACCAGACGAACCCAAGCGGTCGCTAACGAAGCTTGGAAGCCATGTGTTATGTGCATGCTGAATTTCAATAATTAGGAATTATTAACATACGAAAAAAATAATTCAAGCGTCTATGTAAAGGTGTACAACATAATTTTCAATAAAAAAATGAAACATGACACGTGCACATGCAACTTGCCAACAAGTGCACTTGTACAAAAAGACAACATGTGCACGTATCCCACCATGCCTTCTACAATTTTTGTTCCATGTTTTTTCGCCACATATCTTTGGAAGGAAAAACAAAAGAATGTGATTTTCTCATAAAAAACCGTGATGGCGAGATGGTTGCAACCAACCAAGATAGATAGTGCGTGGAAGTTGTCCCCCGTGGGGAGATTGGATCGACCACTCCTAGATTATAGGGCGAGGCCACCGTGAACATGATCGTGAGAGGGTGAAGAAGGATTCCTTTTTTTGAGGGAAAGGAAGTAATTTTGTGGGTTTACAAAAAGGAATGCACCACTTTTTGAGGGACAAAAAATGCACGTTATAATGTGTAATTAATGAAATTATAATTTAACAGAAACCTTGCTATTTTCAAGCAATTTAAAAACAACTTACTTTTTTTGGCAAAAAAAATGTTGATAATGCGATAGTCCATTTTTGGACACTTACGTGTAGTGGTGCATGTTGTGGAAATCAGGGTGGAAGTCTTGTGCTAAGCTATTTTGCGGGGTGCGGCATATGAGTCTACACGGGGAATGGTTGGCTTGGGGGCCGGCGTAAGTGATGTGGGTGTAGTGTTTAAGTGGTGCACCACGTGGGTCTAGACGGCGGGGGTGCATGGTTTGGATCAAGCTACCTTGAGGTAACCTGTCTGGTTTGCGCAATGAATGCGGGCCCATTCCTCCATTTTCGTCGATGCTCTCTCTCGGGTCAACGGAGAACAATCCAAAAGCGCATGCAAGGTCCCGGCCTTTCTCGGAGCCCGCGCTTGCCATATTCGGGACATTTGCCACATTTCTAGGGCAGTATCCTCAGAATTCAGGATCTATACCGCGGCCACATGAAATCACAGTAGGGATTGGGGGTGACAGTTCCATGCTAAGCTCTGGTCCATATATGTGCCATGTGCGACCAATGGGCAGGGCCGCCTCAGAGCCATTGTTAAGGGAAAAAAATGCCGGGTCTCGTCTACCGTCACTATAATCCGTGCAAATCATGAGGGATCCAAATTTCTTGGGACCTTTCGCGGTGTGGGTGTGGTCGAACATCGAGAGCGGCACGCATAAACCTTCACATAGGTTGTGTGTAAACGAGACCAAAATGCATCCCGGAGCTAGCCATCGAGAGGGAACAAGTCTTGCTTGGACGAAGACCGGGGCTCGCCCCTTCATCTGCTTCAGAACTCTGTGCCGGAAGTTGTGGGCCCTACCCACCAAGGCACATCCCGTGCGCCGCACGCAAACTAGACCCACACCATGCATGCACGCATGGCCACATAGACAACCACCATTCAACCTTGACAATGTACAGATCACACATGCGCACTCATTAGCCATCTAGCCCCCCAGCCATGCAAACCTAGCCACCTAAACTCAAACCATGCACCGTTAGCCAGGTTGACCCACACCATACATCTATCATTGACCCCACCGTGGTTCGTTGGACCTTCGACGAGTCCCTTCGGTATGCCAGGCACGCCAAAGAGACACGTAGCTACACATATTGCACACAGAGATCTGACGTCATTCACTAGTGCTAGCAAACCTGTCCACATGAGCATCTCTGCGCATGGTGGACACTAGCTTGTTGTTTGGATCGAGAAGGCTAGCGACGCATGTTTTGGCCCGGTTGGCTCGGGGTGCATGATATGGGTACAGACGAAACACATGGCATCGCGTGGATCAACATTCCCCTCCTCGGTACCGGACATCGGATATATGACAGACGAATCCGCGCGGTTGCTGATGAAGTTTTGTCACATCCATTTGCCAGTCCATTGTTTGTAAAGTTTTACAACATATTTTAGGAAAAATATAAAACATGACACGTGCACATGAAACAAGCCTACAAATTCAGTTGTCCCACTGTATGACTTTGTTCTGTGTAATGAGGGAGCATTTGCATTACACAATTTTTTGAAGGGAAGTTGCATTACTCCTAAATCATGGTTGTGCATGATCGGGCTACTCATTTTAGTGAGAAGTGAGAAGTTAAGTTTTGACGTGGCAAGACGTGGTGGTGTGAACAACACACGGGGAGGTGTGAACGTGGCAACAACTCCTTTTGACTGCCCAGGACTAAATCGGCGGCTCCGCTTCTCCATAGCGCGCTCCGCTTCCCCATTAGCATTTATCTCATCGCTGCCCCCTCTTCCCGTCCTCTTCTCCATCCACAAATAAGAGGGTTTTCTCCTCCCACGCCTCACCACTCGTCTGCCCATCCCGCCGCTGCTCCCTTCCCGCCACTGCACTTCCGCCGTCGAGATGCCCAAGCGCACCATGGGAGGGAGGGCCGACGCCATGGCGCACGAAGCATCCAAGCGTCGTGCGAAGCTGCACATGGAGAAACCCCTCCCTGCCGGCGAGGGGTCCAGCCGGCAGCAGGGCGGCCTTGAAGTCGTCGACCACGTCCAGGCTCCGGTGCAGGTGTCACCTATGCCAGAGCTGGTGGCTCCTCCGCCAAAGCAGGTGAGTCCTCCGCCGGAGCAGGTGACTCCTCTGCCACGCCATCTGCCTCCTCTGCCACACAATCTGCCTCCTCTGCCACACAATCTGCCTCCTCTGCTGCAGCCCGTGGGCAACGTCGACGGAGACGACGACGAAGAAGAGGTCAGTCCTATTTTAAGAAATATCCTAGGTTTCCTTGTTCAGTCCCTTATCTATTTTTGGGCATGGCTAGGGTTTCTGCTTTTCTTCCATTTATGAAATCCGTACCTAGATTCGTTAGATCCGGTAGGTTTCAAGGGCGGATCCACATGGGTGCATGGGTGTGGGGGTCAGCTCCTCATTGTATAGGTTATCTTGTTTTTAAGATCTACCAACCACTCCGATCCATGGCTCTCGTGCATCAAAAATGTGTTGATGCCAAATTTTAAGATAGATCTACCAACCACCCAAAAAAATTTGCCCGAAATTTCTTATATATGGTTCTTTTATTGCTAAATGGACTAAAAGTGGTGTAGTTTATGCACTAAACTTCATGTCAATTTGTATAAAACTAGCCTCTCACGCTTAATCCAGCAGACACATTTTTTGTCGTTCAATTTGCTCAACACCAATTGCTTGATTCCTGGAGTCCAATTACCATAGGCTGTAATATTTTAGACTTGTTATCATCCCTACTTGAAATATATTATTTGGTTGCTTATTTTCAGCATAATATTTTCTACAAGTAAAGGATAACAACACCATGCCTTGTTTACGAAAATGTCATACTAAATAATCTTCATTTTCTGTCTTTCATGTCTGTACTATCAGTATGATGGAAAAAATAATATTTTCACATGAACATTTTAGATATTACTCCTAACTTTTTAATTTCTTGAGTAACAGAAGCAGAGGCAGAAGAATGCCTTCTGGACTCAAAAGCCAACTTGATCTCAGCCGTTTGAAAAATATTGTTGTGGTTTTGGTTTGCAATATAAATTTTTGAACACCCAACTTTGAAATCCTGGATCCGAAGCTGTGTTGCTAGGTTGCATTAGTTTAGGCATGTATATGACATTTTTTGATCTATATAAAATATTCTACTATATATGTGGGACCAGGTAGCTGCTCTGGCTCCTCAGACAGAGCAGGTGACGCCTCCTGTGCCCGAGCCTGTGGTCGTCGGCAATGTCAACAAAGAAGACGTTAGTCATCTATCTCCTTTAATTTTTTGTAAAATCCTAGGTGTGCTCTGGTAAGTCCTTTTATCTATTTTGGGGAAGGCCAGGGTTTCTTTTTATCTTTGATCAATGGACTCCATATCAATATTCTGTAGATGTGTTAGGTAACTAGCTAGGTTACATGTGTTGAGCCCTATATAGGCAATATTTTGATCTAGATAAATTATTCTGCTAATAAATCCACCTAGGTTTGGTGACTGTGCTAATACAAATACGTAGCTTGACCTTGGAATTGAATTTCCTACGTAGGTGATTGTGAAAATATTTTCTGCAACTTAAGGATAACAACACCATGCCTTGTTTATGAAAATGTCATATTGTATGGTCATGAAGTAAGTAATCTTCATTTTCTGCCATTCATGTCAGTACTGTCATTACGATGGACTAAGAATCTTTCCACATGAAAATTTTAGATATTACACCCTCCATTTGAAAAATATTGTTGTGGTTTTAGTTTGCAATATAAATTTTTGAACACCCAAGTATGAAGTCCTGGATCCGCAACTGTGTAGCTAGATTACATTTATTGAGGCATGTATAAGTCAGTTTTTGACCTATATAAATTATTCTGCTAATAATCCGGAACAGGTAGCTCCTCTGGCTTCTTTGCCGGAGCAGGTGGTGGCTCCTCAGCCTCAGCCGGGTGTTCGTCTGCCGCGGTTGTTGCCTCCCCTAACCCCACTAGTGGTCGTCACTGATGAGAACAAAGAACAGGTTAGTCATCTATCCCCTTTATTTATTTATTTATTTATTTTGTAATATCCTAGGTTTTCTCTGGTTAGTACAAGGCAAATAAGGTATTAAAATGTTGAGTACATGTTTGGTTGCACTTGATCGATCTTTTGGTTAAATGTTCCATAAGTGGATGCGGCAATGATTTTAAACATTGATTATCTCTAAGAAATGGCTATTTTAGAAAGAAATTGGATATCATCAATGTTTTACTTGAGTTGTTTTAATTAGTTCTTTTGTAGGGTTTTTATGATTTATGCCACCAGTTGTATCGCACTACTCAATTTTTCCCTTAGAAGTTACAGCCACTCAAAAATGCCATCGATTCGTGAGATTCTTACTCAAAAATGCCATTAGATGTATCAAAAATGCCATCGTTCCGTTAGATGTTTGCTCAATAATGCCATTAAACATTGTTATTTTCATTTAAAACTTGTTGACCATCCAATATGACAAAAAAAAGCCCAGGCCCACATTTCAGTTCTCTCTATCTCACAATGATAAGTGCGGCCCCACTTGTGAGGAGTAAGTAAGCGAATAATTTTACAGGAAAATAAGAATGTTGTTGGGATCAAGTGGGCCCACACTTTATTGTAGTGAGATAGAGGGAGAGCTGGCATGTTGGTCCATAGGTATTGATGCCATTATACATGTCAAGATAGATTCGATATCACAATAATGATGTGCAGTGGCATTTTTGAGCATGTGTCTAACGAAGCGATGGCTTTTTTAGCAGTAGAAATTCCTAGTGGTGATGCTTAGTTGTGGGACACAACTGGTGGCATAAATGATAAAAACCCTTTTTTGTAAGTACAACATTTGCGATCACTTATTGTTAGAATTCATAATAATTAACTACTTTACCTAGAATGTTGAATGGTTCAGGAACATTGATGGGTGGGGTATCGATCAACAGGGGAAACTTCCACGATGATAAAATTGTGGACTTTTAATATCCATCATCATAAGCACACAAAATTCTAACCCTAAATAGATACAGCTCATGAGCTATTTTATCTAGTCATGCATGTAAGTTATAAGTCTTTTTTTTTGCATTCGTACATCTGTATGCTGCTCTGCCATGTTACATCTTCAATTCATGCATTTTTACGTAACAAGTGAATTTTGTTGCACTAAAGGGCTGTTTGGTTTGTGACTAACTTTGCCAAAGATTGCCATATGTAATGCCCTCGATGCAGCTATATCTCCCACGTGTCGAAGCACGACTTAGAGGCATAACTGCATTGAAAGCAATGTCGCAAGTGAGGTAATCTTCACACAACCCATGTAATACATAAGGGAAAGAGATACATAGTTGGCTTACAATCGCCACTTCACACAATACATGAATAAAGCATTACATTCATCCAGATACACTCAAGGTCCGACTACGGAACCCAAAATAAAAGAAGACTACCCCAAATGCTACACAGATCCCCGATCGTCCCAACTGGGCTCCACTACTGATCAACTGAAACAAAACAACACAACGAACACGGTCTACATCGAGTTCCTCCTTGAGCTCGGTTGCGTCACCTGCACGGTATCATCGGCACCTGCAAACTGGTTTTGGAAGTGTCTGTGAGTCACGGGGACTCAGCAATCTCACACCCTCGCGATCAAGACTATTTAAGCTTATGGGAAGGGTAAAAGGTATGAGGTGGAGCTGCAGCAAGCGACTAGCATATATGGTGGCTAACATACGCAAATGAGAGCGAGAAGAGAAGGCAAAAGCACGATCGATGAACTATGGTCAAGAAGTGATCCTAGAACAACCTACGTCAAGCATAACTCCAACACCGTGTTCACTTTCCGAACTCCGCCGGAAAGAGACCATCAGGGCTACACACGTGGTTTATCCATTTTAATTAAGATAAGTCTTCAGGTTTTCTACAACCGGACATTAACAAATTCCCATCTGCCCATAACTACAGGCATGGCTTTCGAAAGTTCAAATCCCTGCAGGGGTGTCCCAACTTAGCCCATCACAAGCTCTCACGGTCAACGAAGGATATTCCTTCGCCCAAGACAATTCGATCAGGCTCGGCATCCCGGTTACAAGACATCCTTGACAATGGTAAAACAAGTCCAGCAAAGCCACCCGAATGTGCCGAACAATCCCGATAGGAGCTGCACATATCTCGTTCTCAGGGCAGACCGGATTGTCCAAACTTCCGGTAGGCCAGCCCAGAGTTGCCCCTGGTGGCCACCGGCGGCTGACAAGTTGGACCAACACTCAGAGGAGCACTGGCCCGGGGATTTAAATAAAGATGACCCTTGGGATGTGCGACTCCCAAGGGAAAAAGGCTAGGTGGCGAATGGTAAAACCAAGGTTGGGCCTTGCTGGAGGAGTTTTATTCAAAGCGAACTGTCAAGGGGTTCCCATTATAACCCAACCGTGTAAGGAACGCAAAATCCGAGAACATAACACCGATATGACGGAAACTAGGGTGGCAAGAGTGGAACAAAACACCAGGCATAAGGCCGAGCCTTCCATCCTTTACCAAGTATATAGATGCATTAATATAAATAAGAGATATTGTGATATCCCAACAAATATCCATGTTCCAACAAGGAACAAACTCCAATCTTCACCTGCAACTAACAACGCTATAAGAGGGGCTGAGCAAAGCGGTAACATAGCCAAACAACGGTTTGCTAGGACAAGGTGGGTTAGAGGCCTAGCTTAACAATATGGAAGGCATGATAAGCAAGTGGTAGGTATTGCAGTATAGGCATAGCAAAAGAGCGAGCATCTAGCAAGCAAAGATAGAAGTGATTTCGAGGGTATGGTCATCTTTCCTGAAATCCCACAAGGAAGAAGAACGAGTCCATGAAGAAGACAAACAGACGTAGCCAATGTATCCTCACAAACACAACGTTACCGGATTACTGAGAAGAAGTACACCGGAAAGAAAGCAAACAACATAGTGAACAAACATCACATGAGCATGGCACAATGCGCAAACAAGTATGATGCATGTATGGTTTAATGAGGCATGGCATGGCAAAGTGCACAAACAATCCTACAAATTAAGTGGAGCTCAACATGCAACTCTGTTGCATATTGATGAAACACCACATTCAAGTTATTTAGTTCGATCTCGTTTATGTACCCCACAATATTAAATGTTGTTAAACATGGCAAGAGGGTGAAGCAAAGTAAAACTACCTATCTAGTCAACTTTAAATGAGGCCGGAAACAACGAACAACAATTCCGGTAAATCCACATATGCATATTTTAGGTTTGGTACTGTTCTGCCCTAAACCATATTTTAGAGTTGTTAAACATGCAAAGTGATGCTGCCATGTTAAACTAGGCATTTTTCTACCCCATTTACATATAAAGATTATTTAAATCTGAGCTACGGTTAATTAGTTATGAAATAAAGCATTTTAACAAGGCATAGGAGCAAATTTAACCAAGCAACATTTTAAACATTTCAAGCATGGGTGAAAGTTGCATATTATTAAACTAGACAAAATTCTAAGCAACTTTCATATTAAGTTTGTTTTAATCCGATGCACGGTTCAACAGTTATTAAATGCATGATTCTTGGGGGGTTTTCTACAAAACTGTTCTACACTGGATAAATGGACAAATCGCTCAGGGGAAAAAATACAACATGGGCCGAAACTGGCTGGGCCCATATCGCATAGGAGAGGGCTGGGACTGCTCACATCGGGCCTTGGCCCAGCTGGAGGAGAGGTAGGCCGGCCTTGGTGGAGCTGGGCTTGGAGGCGGTTGAGGCCTGGGTGGATCCACGCGATGAGAAGTCAACGCGGGCACAGCTCCGTTGTTCTCGCACGCGGAAGCAGGGAAGGACGGCGAGGGGCTTGGGCGCGAGGACTTGGGGCTCCGGCGAGATGAGAAGTCCGGCAACTACGGGGATGGTCGGGACCCGACGGATCCGATGCGAAGGAGGTCGAGGATGGCCGAGGCGAAGCGCTGGCGTTCTCCTTTGCTCGAAACAGAGCAAGCAGCGACCGGCGAAACAAGCTTCAGGCGCAGGGGAGTAGCAGGCGGGGCGCCGACAGGCACGGGACGCAGCGGGTCGACGTGGTTCGCTGGGAAGACGGCAGCAGGCGGCGAACTTGACGCGAAGGCTGAAGATGGCGGGGTTGAGGAGGAGCGGAGGCAGCCTACTCCGGGCGGCGGCTTGCGAGGACTTGGCGCAGGCTTCGTCAGGGACGCAGGGTCGCCGGGTAGCTGGGAATGAAGGGAGGCGACGTGAGGGACTTGGCAGCGCTGGAGGTCAACCCCGACGGGGAAGACAGGGCCCGAAAGGAGAGGACACACGGTAGCTTCTGTCGTCGGCGGCCACGGCATCAGGGGCAAGCCCCTTTCGTATCCTAGTAGAGAAGAAATCAAACGAGGGGGAGAGATTAGAGGAGGAAAGAGAGGAAAACAGGGCGAGAAAAGGAGACGGGCGGCGACTCATCTACTCGTCGGCATCAACTGAACGGAGGTGCGCGGGAGTAGGGGCTGTAGGGCTCCTGGTGCTCCGGTGGTTTGTGGTGACAGGGGGATCGGGCGAGCGGTGCTGGTTGGATGGATCGAGGGAGGAGGTGACGGGATTGGGGCGCGGGCGCAACAACTCAATGGTTGGGCGAGGGGATCGAGGGAGATTTGAGTGAGGGGATCTCGATGTGGAAGATGAGACACGGGGTGGCGGCGGCAGAGAAGGATGCATGGGACATCTCCCTAAAATTTAGGGTTTTGGTCTGATTTGTTAGGGGTTGCCCACTATATATAGTAGGTGGCTAAAAAGAGAGGGGATTAGAGCCTCTAGATTTTGATTGAACGACTTCGGGTGGTCTAAACAAAGAAACACCACATGCCAACTCTCAACCCATTCCGAGAACATTTTCCGGCCACTTATAAAATACTATTTCAGACATGCCGCGGGCGCGTGCGAGTGTGGTAGATCTCAGAACGGACAACGGACGAAACTGGGGAACCCGAACGGATGCAAGTTTTGAAAACATGATGATGCAATGCACATGATGACATGGCAAGATGCGACATGCAAGCAAAAGACAAGGCAGCAACAACGAATTACTGGAAGACACCTGGCGCATCGGTCTCGGGGTGTCACACCATACCTAAGGTTAGGCAAGTTTGACCAACTTAAGTGAGTGTTTGGTTCCAGCCACACCTTAGGCAAGCCACACTTGGGTCCCACATGGCATACACACAAAAAGTGTGGCAAGGTTCCCTTAGGCTTGCCAACTTGTGGCTCTCATTTTGATGAACTAACCTTAGCCAAGCTTGGGAAAATTGTGTGGCAAAATGTGGCAATGCTAGTGCTCTCTTCGACATGTATGGTTGATCCTTCATTTTTTTTACTATATGGTACTATCCCATTTAGTTGCTTATGTAGCAACTAATAAGTTATGCATTTATTTTTTCAACATCATTTGAAGATATTTTACGCTGTCATCAATTACATTATGTTTCATAGACTCCGTGCCTGCTGAATTCTCATATTAGATATACTTATGCAACATTTTGTACTACATGTAGGTCCTAAGTGACGACGTCGACAGCGACCCAGAAACCCAGAGGATCTACAGGAGGCAGAAGGTGAGGGAGCTGGACAGTGGTGTGCTCGAGAAATATGTCAGGCTAAGAATCGGAAGGGGGGGCTATGGATGCCCTTACTGCAACAAGCTGATGAAAGGCGACCTGTCGAGTACCATCAACCATGCAGTCGGAACATCCCAAGGCAGCATCAAGAATGGCAACGCTTTTAGGGTGAAGCACGCAGCGTATGCCGACTACTTGATGAGGCTTCTTTGAGGTTTTAGGGAAGTGCACACCCTCGCAGCTAGAATTGATGCTCTTTTGGTTTTAACTATGCTAAGTACTACCCTATGCTATACTTTGTTGGTGAACGTTTATGGTCGAACTATGTGCACCAGTACTACTAAGTGGTGCTTGCTTTTGTATATATCGAAGCATTGAACTAAGGTAGAACTATGTTAATTGGTGTGTGGTTTGGCATCTCTGCTTGTTAAACTCATGCTCATTAATCATCGGCTCATTTAGATTAAGTAGCATAAAACCTGGATTGGCTAGGTTCGTTTGAAGATAGTTAAGCTTGTGAGCACTCGTTAACAGATTCTGGTGTGTTATGGTATACATGATGAGTGTGTACATGTGGTTTTCAAGAAGGAAGATGGTGACTCAAAAAGGAAATGCACTAGTTTGCTGCCTAAGGTGTTGATCAAAGTAATACTAGAACCATCGTGTTTGTGGCGTGGCTACATGATGATCACAAAGTCTCGATCGAAGTAATACTAGATCACTTGATGACAATTTGATCTGATGTTTTCACAAGTCTTGAGCATTAGGGTTTATGTACACAATTTTCAATCCCCAACCCATCCACCCCGGACACGTTCTTTGGATTGCATCACGTAGATGTACAAAATCCAGTTCCTAGCTCCTGCCCCAAGCGTCTACGCTTGTGATTTTTTTTCTAGGATCCTAATTAAGTGCCTAAATAAGCGCCGCTGCATTGAAGGTGCCCAACGCCGACCAATCAATTTTTCTCATAAGTATTTCGCTATAGTAGGTAACTACCAATTACTCCCCGCATCTTGATACGTCTCCGTCGTATCTACATTTCCAAACACTTTTGCCCTTGTTTTGGACTCTATCTTGTATGATTTGAATGGAACTAACCCGGAGTGACGCTGTTTTCAGCAGAAGTACCATGATGTTGTTTTATGTGCAGAAAACAAATATTCTCGGAATGACCTGAAACTCCACGTGAGGTCTTAGAAAAAATAATAAAAAATCCTCGCCAAATATGAAGACCAGGGGGCCCACACCCTTCTCATGAGGGTGGGGTGCGCCCACCTAGGGCACACCCCCCTACCTCGTGGGCCCCCTGGAAACCCTCCGACGCCAACTCCAAGTCTATATATTCGCTTTCGGAGAGAAAAAAATCAGGGAGAAGAAATCATCGCGTTTTACGATACGGAGTCGCCGCCAAGCCCTAAAACCTCTCGGGAGGGCTGATCTGTAGTCCGTTCGGGGCTCCAGAGAGGGGGATTCGTCGTCGTCGTCATCATCAACCATCCTCCATCACCAATTTCATGATGCTCACCACCGTGCGTGAGTAATTCCATCGTAGGCTTGCTGGACGGTGATGGGTTGGATGAGATTTATCATGTAATCGAGTTAGTTTTGTTAGGGTTTGATCCCAAGTATCCACTATGTTCTGAGATTGATGTTGCTATGACTTTGCTATGCTTAATGCTTGTCACTAGGGCCCGAGTGCCATGATTTCAGATCTGAACCTATTATGTTTTCATGAATTTATGTGAGTTCTAGATCGTATCTTGCAAGTCTATAGTCACCTATTATGTGTTATGATCCGTTAACCCCGAAGTGACAATAATCGGGATACTTACCGGTGATGACCGTAGTTTGAGGAGTTCATGTATTCACTATGTGCTAATGCTTTGTTCCGGTTCTCTATTAAAAGGAGGCCTTAATATCCCTTAGTTTCCAATAGGACCCCGCTGCCACAGGAGGGTAGGACAAAAGATGTCATCTAAGTTCTTTTCCATAAGCACGTATGACTATATACAGAATACATGCCTACATTACATTGATGAACTGGAGCTAGTTCTGTGTCACCCTATGTTATGACTGTTACATGATGAACCGCATCCGGCATAATTATCCATCACTGATCCGGTGCCTACGAGTTTTCCATATACTGGTTTACGCTTATTTACTTTTCGGCTGCTACTGTTACAATCACTACAAAATACCAAAAACATTACTTTTGCTGTCTTTACTTTTGTTGCCGTTACCACTACTATCATATTACTTTGCTACTAAACACTTTGCTGCAGATACTAAGTTTCCAGGTGTGGTTGAATTGACAACTCAGCTGCTAATACTTGAGAATATTCTTTGGCTCCCCTTGTGTTGAATCAATAAATTTGGGTTGAATACTCTACCCTCGAAAGCTGTTGCGATCCCCTATACTTGTGGGTTATCAAGACCTTTTTCCGGCGCCGTTGCTGGGGAGCATAGCTCTATTCTTTGAGTCACTTGGGATTTATATCTGCTTATCATTATTAAGAACTTGAGAGATCCAAAAACCAAGATCTATCCCTCAAGTACGAGGGGAGGTAAGGAACTGCCATCTAGCTTTGCACTTGATTCATCTTCTGTTATGAGTAAGTTAGCATCACCTACACCTGCTTCTGCTATTCGTTCTGATATGCCGCATGTTATTGATGATGCCACTTCTGCTATGCATGATACTTATGATGAAACTGCTTCTAGGTCTGATACTACTGTGCCTCTTAGTGAATTTCTTGATGAACAAATTGCTAGGGCTAGAGAAAAAGAAATTATTGAATCTGAATACGATGATGATAGTGATGATGAAAACATGCCTGTTATTCCTAAAGGTTATCTTTTTGATAAGGAATCTTCTGTCGCTATTTTCGCTTGCAAGGATAGATATGAGCTTAAGAGGTTATTAATTAAATGGAACAAGGAATCACTTAGAGATAGAATGAGACCTGACCCTGCTTTTGCTACTTCACCTATATGTGTTCCTGATAAAGATTATGAATTCTCTATTGATCCTGATATAATTACTTTGGTTGAATCTGATCCATTTTATGGCTATGAATCTGAAACTGTTGTGGCACATCTTACTTAGTTAAATGATATAGCTGCCCTGTTCACTAATGATGAGAGATCATGTTACCTCTATTTACTCAAAATATTTCCGTTCTCATTAAAGGGTGATGCTAAGATATGGTTTAATTCTCTTGATCCTGGTTGTGTGTGTAGTCCCCAGGATATGATTTATTACTTCTCTACTAAATATTTCCCTGCTCATAAGAAACAAGCTGCTTTGAGGGAAATATACAACTTTGTGCAATTAAAGAAGAGAGTCTCCCACAATCTTGGGGGAGGCTTCTCAAGTTACTTAATGCTTTGCCTGATCATCCTCTTAAGAAACCTGAAATACTTGATATCTTTTATAATGGACTAACCGATGCTTCCAGAGATTACCTGGATAGTTGTGTTGGTTCTCTTTTCAGGGAAAGAACACCGGATGAAGCAGAAATTCTATTGAATAATATGTTGACAAATGAAAATAATTGGGCACGTCCTGAGCCAATTACTGAGCCTATTCCTAAACCAACTCCGAAGAAGAGAGGTGTTCTATTTCTCAGTCCCGAAGATATGCAAGAGGCAAAGAAATCTATGAAAGAAAAAGGTATTAATGTTGAAGATGTTAAGAATTTACCTCCTATTGGAGAAATACATGGTCTTAATTCACCGCCTGTTGAAGAAACTTATGATCTCAATTATTTACTTGTTGAAGAACCTCCTGACCCCGATATCCCAACACAGGTAGTAAAGGTAAATTCTCTCTATAGATATGATAAAGCTGAAGTTCCTCCTACTAAAATTGCTAGTCAGTGCTTGGATGAGTTTGATAACTTTATGTATAAGCAAGACGACTTCAATGCTTATTTTGGTAGACAATTAAAAGAAAATGCTTATATGATTAGACGCTTGGGTGATTATATGGCTGATATTAAAGGTGAACTTAAACTTGTTAGCAGACATGCTTCTATGGTTACCACTCAAGTAGAACAAGTACTTAAGGCTCAAAAAGAAGTGCTTGATGAAATGAATAGTAAGAAAAATGATTATGTTGTTAGAGTGGCTACTAGAACTGGTAGAATGGCTCAAGAACCTTTGTATGCCGAAGGCCACCCTAAGAGAATCGAGCAAGATTCTCAGAGAAATAATATTGATGTTCTTAGTTCTTCTAAAAAGAAGAAAAAGAGAAATGACAGAACTGTGCAAACTTCTAGTGAACCTATTGCTGAACCACCTGATAATCCAAATGATATCTCTATGTCTGATGCTGAAACACAATCTGGTAATGAACATGAACCTAATAAAAATATTAATGCTGATGTTAGTGATGATGCTCAACCTAGTAATGACAATGATGTAGAAATTGAACCTGCTGTTGATCTTGATAACCCACAATCAAAGAATCAACGTTATGATAAAAGAGACTTTGTTGCTAGGAAACATGGTAAAGAAAGAGAACCTTGGGTTCAGAAACCCATGCCTTTTCCTCCAAAACTATCCAAGAAAAAGGATGATGAGGATTTTGAGCGCTTTGCTGAAATGATTAGGCCTATCTTTTTGCATATGCGATTAACTGATGTGCTCAAAACAAATCCTTATGCTAAATATATGAAGGATATCATTACTAATAAAAGAAAGATACCGGAAGCTGAGATTTCCACCATGCTTGCTAATTATACTTTTAAGGGTGGAATACCAAAGAAACTTGGAGATCCCGGAGTACCTACTATACCTTGCTCCATTAAAAGAAATTATATTAAAACTGCTTTATGTGATCTTGGAGCCGGTGTTAGTGTTATGCCTCTCTCTTTATATCGTAGACTTGACCTGAATAATTTGACCCCTACTGAAATATCTTTGCAAATGGCTGATAAATCAACCGCTATACCTGTTGGTATTTGTGAGGATGTGCCTGTTGTGGTTGCAAACGTTACTATTTTAACGGACTTTGTTATTCTTGATATTCCCGAGGATGATAGTATGTCTATTATTCTTGGAAGACCTTTTCTTAATACTGCAGGGGCTGTTATTGATTGCAACAAAGGCAATGTCACTTTTCATGTTAATGGTAATGAGCATACGGTACACTTTCCGAGGAAACAACCTCAAGTTCATAGTATCAACTCCATTGGAAAAATTCCATCGATTATAATTGGAGGTTTTGAATTTCCTCTTCCTACTGTCAAGAAGAAATATGATATACTTATTATAGGGGATGTGCATATCCCCGTTGAGGTAACTTAGTGTTATTCAAAATTTCTCCGGTTCCATGATTATCGGAAGGAGTTTGTTAACAAGACTTGATCAACCTTGTTAGTGGATTCTTTTTGATGAGCATGAGATGGATGAAACTAGAAACACAAATTTCTGTACCCTCTTTATACTTTCTGTTATTTATATTAAATAAAGTCAAAATAGTATTTTTCTATCTGTTATCTGATTATCCATGTAATATAAAAATAACCCGAAAATAAAAGTCCTCAGAATGACATGCCAATTTAATATGATTTTTTCGGGAATGTTTGAGGATTTACTGTGCAAAAATCACCGCGGGAGGAGCTGCCACCTGGCCACGAGGGTGGTGGGCGCCCCCCCTATAGGGCGCCCCCCTACCTCGTGGGCGCACGGTGGCCCTCCTCCACTTATCCCAGCACCCATCTTCTTCCTCTATCTCACACAAACCCTAAAAACCAACTCAAGCACGAGTTCCAGCCACTTTTGCTGTGATTTTCGATCTCCTTGCTCAAAGCACCTCTCGTGAAACTGCTTGGGGAGATTGTTCCTTGGTATGTGACTCCTCCATTGGCCCAATTAGTTTTTGTTCTAGTGCTTTATTCATTGCAAATTTGTGCTGCATAGGTGACCATGTTCTTGAGCTTGCATGTCAATTTATATGGTTCCAAGTAGTTCTAATGCTTGATATAGGCTCTAGGCACTTGTAGGAGTAGTTACTATTAGTTTTATTGAGTTTGGTTTGCTTTTATTTCGAAGTTACTAAAAATTTCATATTGTTTCAGAAAAATTATGAGGAGATTATTGAGGGGCTCATCAAGCCAAAGCTCAAAGGAAAAGGCACCAAAGCCTAAGTATAATTTGCCACGCACCGCAGAGATTCGGGCGTGTGAATGGCCTTCTGAAGATTTCTTGAGAGCAGCCGGTATCTATGAAGATTTTCATGAATTGGCTCACAATGCATGCCTCACCGCTTTCCTCCACGACCAATGTGATCAGTATCTCTTACTCACAAATACCTTTGTGCAAAACTTTTATTTTCATCCTAGGAACTCACCACCTACGGTGGAATTTCATTTATATGATGAGCCTAAGGAGATGTCACTTTATGATTTCTATCGGATTTGTTTAGTCCCTTTTGAGGGCAAGACAGAAGAACCACATCATGATGATGTGGCTGGGTTTATTGATAATATCACTGTAGGAGAAACCAGGAAGGTCTCCGATGCACGAATCACTAGCATACATTTTCCTGTTTTGCGTTACTTTACATTATTTGCTAGTCGTTGTTTAATTGGACGCGGAAATTCTGGAAACCTTAGTATCCCTGATTTAATTATTCTGCTCCAAGGTTTATATAGTGATAATACTTTTAGTTTGGGCGGTATTATTGCCAGACGGTTAAATACGAACCATACTAAGGGCCTGTAGCGACCAGACCTCAAACAGTCTGATCTCTGTGCTCCGGTGTCATCCCTGGATCAGTAATGCTGACACCACACAATACTCGGAGGATCTATAACAGAGTAGCAATCACACACTTATTACATCGAGTGTCTCCATAGAGAACTTATTACAATAAATATGGCTTAAGGCCATCTAATAACGTTAGCATCGAAAAGCTTGGAAGATAAGTGAGTCCATCAACTCCAACGACATCACTGAGTATAGAACCACGACCTAAAAACTCCTTAATCATCGTCTGAAAAGTCTGCAACATTAACGTTGCATCCCAAAATGGGTCAGCACATGGAATATGCTGGCAAGGTAACACATAGAGAATAATGGAATGAAACAACTATACTATATGCATATTTGGCTGGTGGAAAGCTCTATGGTTACAGTTTTGTGTAAAGCCAATTTTTCCCTACTACAAAGGAATAAATTTAATTACTATCATGGTGGTTGTTAAACATTGAGAATGGTTGACAGCATTCTCAATCCCAATTAAGCATCATCATTAAACAAAACCCAACAAAATTAATTCAGGGTAACATGTTGAGATTCACATGATAATCCAGGTACTAGATACTCAAGATGTCCATAACCGGGGACACGGCTAACCATGATTAGTTTATTACACTCTGCAGAGGTTTGCGCACTTTTCCCCACAAGACTCGACCGCCTCTGTTTGGTTTCTCGCACTACAGGGTGTTTGAGAAGACGGATGACCGAGACATAGTCTTTCAGAAGCGCTAGCACCTTACGATCGGGTAGACCGTACCACCTACACCCCCTACATCTGCTAGTCTACCACTGTAAGAGTTCGCACAACTTAGTCAACTATGCTAGAGCCCATAATAGCTTGTAGCTGCACATGGAAGTTTCTAGTATGAATAGTCTCATGATCCCTTTGAGCCTGGGTGGCGGTCCAAAAGAAAACAGGCAAGTCCTGGAATACCCAGGTGCCTCAATCCACCCAGATGTGTGTTTAAGTTGCCACCTTAGATAAACCATTAATTAACAAACTCACATCTGTCATGGATATCACTCACCCAATCCACGTCTACTAGCATAGCATGGCATAATAAGCAAACGTAGAAGTAACTCCCAAAGGTTTGATAATAAACAGGTAATAGGTACTACCTCAACTACTTCCCATCCCACAATTTAATTAGATCCTAATCATGCAATGTGTGAGGATTGATCTAATGCAACAAAACTGGGTAGTAGGAAAGGAATGATCAAAGTGTTACTTGCCTTGCTGATGATCCAGGAAACCTAACGATTCGAAGTAACAAGAGGCGCACTCCGGGTACTCTATCGCAAACAACAAACAAGCATACAATAAGTACTCATCTAATGCACGGGTAAAACTCACATAAGAGATCTAACCAGAAGGTTCAACTTAAGAACTCCGGTTTGCAAAAAGAATCAAATCGAACGAAGCAACGAAGGTCAAATGGCGAAAGAAAACAACTTCGTTTTACTAATCTGGATCTAGGTCAAATTTTTACAGTAGCAAAGACTTGTTTAAGTTGATTAAACGGATAGAGGGTTTCGAGACGGAACTCTAGGCGCTTGAATCGCCTGATTCCGATAAACGAGCGAAAAGTTATACTAAAACGAAAATCGGATCAGGAATCGCGATCAGAAAAATCGCGGATTAAATCCAAGAAAAAGAAAAACGACGAACGCCGATTTTTTTCTCTCTTTTTTTTACGACCGCACGAAAAACGAGGCACGGCGAACCTCGGCAGCGGGGTCCAGCGACGGTGGCGCGGCGGACGACGACGGCGGCGGCACGGCGGCTTAGGGCGGCGGCTAGGGTTTGGGGCGCTTAGGGTCCCCCCCCCAGGGGCTGGGCCTCGGCTTATAAAGCCCTCCCGGGTCGGTGACCAGGTCGGACACGACCCGTTAAGTCAGTTCGCATTTTTTTATTCCGCTCGGGAGAAAAATATAAAGAAATACTAAACGGACTCCAAAAATTCCGAAATAAATTTTCACGGGCTTCTAAAATCAAGCCGCACAAGGTGAACATTTATTTGGGACCTAAATGCAATTTTAAAAAACGCACATTTTTCCTAAATTCAAATAAAACACAGGAAAACTCCGAAATAAAATCTTATTTGATTTTATTATTAAATCCTCAATATTTCTTTATTTTGGGAGAGTCATTTTATTCCCTCTCTTATATTTTTGTAATAGAAATAATTGATGATAAAATAAATAAAATCAAATGATCCTATTCTCAAAATTTGAGAAAACTCAAATATGAAAATAACCAAATCCCCAACTCTCTCCGTGGGTCATTGAGTTGCGTAGAATTTCTAGGATCAACCAAAATGCAAAATAAAATATGATATGCATGATGATCTAATGTAACATTCCAAATTGAAAATTTGGGATGTTACATTAAATCCTCAATATTTCTTTATTTTGGGAAAGTCATCTTATTCCCTCTCTCATATTTTTGTAATAGAAATAATTGATGATAAAATAAATAAAATCAAATGATCCTATTCTCAAAATTTGAGAAAACTCAAATATGAAAATAGTGAATTCCCCAACTCTCTCCGTGGGTCCTTGAGTTGCGTAAAATTTCTAGAATCAAAACCAAACGCAAATAAAATATGATATGCAATGATGATCTAATGTATAACATTAAAAATTGAAAATACGGGATGTTACAAACCTACCCCCTTAAGATGAATCTCGCCCTCGAGATTCGAGTTGGCTAGAAAATAGGTGAGGGTGGTCCTTGAGCAAATCTTCCTCTCGCTCCCAGGTGGCTTCATCCTCCGTGTGATTGCTCCACTGAACTTTGCAAAACTTGATAACCTTGCTGCGAGTGACTCGGCTGGCAAACTCGAGGATCTTAATTGGTTTCTCCTCGTAGGTCAAATCATTATCCAACTGAATTGTTTCCAACGGCACTGTGTCTCTCATGGGTATGTCAGCCATATCCGCGTGACACTTCTTCAACTGGGAAACGTGGAACACATCATGTACTCCTGACAATCCTTCAGGCAATTCCAACCTATAGGCCACTTCTCCCATATGCTCCAAAACTTGATATGGTCCTACAAATCGTGGCGCTAATTTTCCCTTAACTCCAAAACGCTTTGTTCCCCGAAGTGGAGATACTCGAAGATAAGCTCTATCTCCAACTTCGTAAACTGTCTCCTTCCGTTTAGAATCTGCATAACTCTTCTGTCTGGACTGGGCTATCTTGAGCCTATCGCGAATCAACTTCACCTTCTGCTCAGACTCTTTAATCAAGTCAGGTCCAAACAACTGGCGGTCTCCAACTTTGTCCCATGACAACGGTGTCCTGCACGTCCTTCCGTACAAGGCTTCGAAAGGGTCCATCTTTAAACTGGTTTGGTAACTGTTGTTGTAAGAGAACTCTGCATATGGCAAATTGTCGTCCCAACTAGATCCATAATCTAGCGCACAAGCTCTCAACATATCTTCCAAAATCTGATTGACTCTCTCGGTCTGTCCATCTGTCTGTGGATGAAAAGTTGTACTGAATTCTAGCCTCGTACCCAAAGTTTCATGCAACTGCTTCCAAAACTTTGAGGTAAACTGGGTTCCTCTATCTGATATGATACTCCTCAGATGTAACGCCCCAGATATACTTTCCATATTTGTATCCAATTCTTGCCGTCTCCGGCGCTAAGTTATATTTATTTCTCGGGTTGGGTCCTTGTCTCCGTGTGTTGTTTTCGTTTTCATGCATCTCATACCATGTCATCACGTGCATTGCATTTGCATACATGTTCATCTCATGCATTCGAGCATTTTCCCCGTTGTCCGTTTTGCATTCCGGCGCTTCGTTCTCCTCCGGTGGTCATTTCTAGCTTTCTTTCTTGTGTGAGGATTAAACATTTCCGGATTGGACCGAGACTTGCCAAGCGGCCTTGGTTTACTACCGGTAGACCGCCTATCAAGTTTCGGGTCATTTGGACTTCGTTTGATACTCCAACGGTTAACCGAGGGACCGAAAAGGCCTCGTGCGTGTCGCAGCCCAACACCCCCCCAAATTTGGCCCAAAACCCACCAAACTCTGCTCCATGTCCTAGAGCGTTCGATCACGATCGTGTGGGCGAAAACCGCACCTCATTTGGACTCTCCTAGCTCCACTTATGCCTATATATACCCCCCCTCCGAAATCCACGGTTCTTCTCCCCCCTAACCCTAGATCCAACTCCTCCCGTCGCCGTCGGACACAATCGCCGCCGACGGACACGTCCGGCCTGCCTGTCCGCCGCCACGTGGCGCTCCGCCATTGGCCCGTCCGTCGCGCCCACTTCGCCTGTCCCCGCGCGCCGCCGCGGCCCGGAGGGCCCGGATCCGGCCCCCGCGGCCCGGACACCTAGCGCCGCCCGACCCCGCCATCTCGCCCGTCTCCGGTGGCCGGGGCTCCCGCGCCGCCGCCGCGCGCCATAGTCGGCCGGCCAGCCTCGCCGACCCCGCCGCCTCCACGCCGCCGGCACGCCTCGCCGCCCGCGGACGGCCACCAGCGCCGGCGACGCCCGCGGCTCCTCCACGACCGCACCTCCTCCGACCGGCCTCGGAACCCGACGACTCCGGCGACCCGAACGAGCTCCGGTGAACAGGAGCACATCTCCGGTGGACCTCGGCGTCCGTGCCCCGACGAGCCCGATCCAGATCTGAACCGCCGCTACAGTAAACCCTAGATCGGGGTTGACTTTCCCTCTCTCCCTTTAATTTTTTAAGCAAACTTTGTCTGATGATATCTCCGCAACCGTAGCTCCGTTTTAGGCGTATGATATATCAAAATCTTCGCCTCGACATGTACATCATTTCATTCCATTGCATCATTTGCATTTGAGGTCATCTTGATACCCAAAATTCTGTTAGAAGGAGGCTTCGTGAGTTAAATTGCAGATCCGTCAGTTCATCATGCACTTTTGTCATTTTTGTCATATTTAATTCGTGCACGATATGCCTGTGCCCCTTTGGGACGAATTGTGAAGCATTTTGTCTTCTTTCCAGAGGTGCCACCCATGCATTTTTAGGATGTGTGTGTTGTCTTGTGCAAGCTTGCGAAGAGAGGTACCTGAGATTGCAGATTTCAGGGACTTAGTGATTTTCACTAAGTCTGGGATATTTTAGTTCATGATGCTATATGTCCAGCTTGTTTCCTAATGATCCGTGCCTCTTTTGAGGATGATCAGTAAGGGAGTTTTGATATTTATGTTATGCTCTATCCATCCATGTCTTTGTTGGCATTTGTGGAGTGCTCTAGGTTGACTCAATCGAGCTCAACTTTTGCTTCGTTGTTAATCTGGGCAGATCGTCAACTTGTTTGCGATTTTGCCGATGCTACCGTTAGTGTTCCATGCATGCTAAGCCTTCGTTCTTGCCATGTGTAGCTAGCACTTTGTGCCTTCTTGCTGGTTATATGCTTTCCTTGCCATGACTTGCACCGTAGTGAGTGCATCGAGCTCGTTTACATGCCTTCGTGAGTTAAATTTCAGCATGTCTCAGTTTTCACTAAGTCTGAAAACTGATTGTGTTCGAGCGATGTTCGTGAGCTCGGTAGAGTATTTTGTGAACCCTTTTGGCCCCAGGTCACTTTGGGTGTTTTTTTAAGCTTGTTGAGTAGCTCCATGCCATGTTCTTACTTGTCATGTTCAGGTTTTCTTTCATATTGTTTTGCTGCTCCGAAGAGAGCATCGTGATCTGAAATTTCAGACTAGTGTTAATTTCACTAAGTCTGAAATCTGTTTTGCATTTGCGTTTTAGCCATGCTTGTTTGAACCTCTTAATGGATGATTTTGCCTAGGGCTCAGTGCTAGTGTTTTGTCAACCATCTTGTGTACATCACTGCCATGCATTTTGTTTTCATGTTTGGTGGCTGTAGCATGTTCATTTCGTTGCATTTAGATGCCTACTTGCCGTAAATCGCATACCGGTGTCATATCTTAAAACGCTCGCCATTTCCAAACCGTAGCTCCGATTCCAATGATCTTTATATCGTTTTCAAGCGATTTCATCCCCTCTATCCAGTGGCACACTTGGTTTTCCAAGTTGATGCCAGGATCATGCATTTCCTGTCATATCTTGCATTTTGCATCCCGCATCGCATCCCGCATAGCATATCATCATTTCATCATATTGCTTGGTCTTGCCCGTGGTTGATTGTATCCTTGTTGCTTGTTTGTCTTGTTGGGTAGAGCCGGGAGACGAGTTCGCTACCGAGGAGCCCGTTGAGTTTGCTTGTGAGGATCCAGTCAACTCTGACAACTGTGCAGGCAAGATGATCATACCCTCGAAATCACTACTATCTTTGCTATGCTAGTTTGCTCGCTCTTTTGCTTTGCCACTGCTACGATGCCTACCTTTTGCTTGTCAGCCTCCCAATTGCCATGTTGATCCCCTAACCCACCATTGTCCTAGCAAACCGTTGTTTGGCTATGTTACCGCTTTGCTCAGCCCCTCTTATAGCGTTGTTAGTTGCAGGTGAAGATTGAAGTTTGTTCCTTGTTGGAACATGGAGATGTTGTTCCTTGTTGGAACATGTTTATTTGTTGGGATATCACAATATATCTTACTTAATTAATGCATCTATATACTTGGTAAAGGGTGGAAGGCTCGGCCTTATGCCTGGTGTTTTGTTCCACTCTTGCCGCCCTAGTTTCCGTCATATCGGTGTTATGTTCCCGGATTTTGCGTTCCTTACACGGTTGGGCTATTATGGGAACCCCTTGACAGTTCGTCTTAAGTAAAGCTCTTCCAGCAATGCCCAACATTGGTTTTACCATTTGCCACCTAGCCTTTTCTTTCCCTTGGGTTCTGCAGACTCAAGGGTCATCATTATTTTACCCCCCCCCCCCCGGGCCAGTGCTCGTCTGAGTGTTGGTCCACCTGTCAGCTACCGGTGGCTACCAGGGGCAACGCTGGGCTGGCCTACCCGTACCTAGGACAATCTGAGTGTGCCCTGAGAAAGAGATATGTGCAGCTCCTATCGGGATTTGTCGGCACATTCGGGCGGTGTTGCTGGTTTAGTTTTACCCTGTCGAAATGTCTTGTTGTACCGGGATACCGAGTCTGATCGGAATGTCTCGGGTGGAGGTCTATTCCTTCGTTGACCGTGAGAGCTTGTCATGGGCTAAGTTGGGACTCCCCTGCAGGGATTGAACTTTCGAAAGCCGCGCCCGCGGTTATGGGCAGATGGGAATTTGTTAACGTCCGGTTGTAGAAAACCCGAAGTTGACCTTATTTAAAATACGTCAACCGCGTGTGTAACCGTGATGGTCTCTTCTCGGCGGAGTCCGGGAAGTGAACACGGTGTTGGAGTTATGCTTGACGTAGGTTGCTATAGGATCACTTCTTGATCATATTTGTATCGCTCGTGCTTCGCCTTCTCTTCTCGCTCTCTTTTGCGAATAAGATAGCCACCTCATATGCTAGTCGCTTGCTGCAGCTCCACATATATTTGCCTTATCCATTCCCATGAGCTTAAATAGTTTTGATCGCGTGGGTGTGAGATTGCTGAGTCCCTGTGGCTCACAGATACTACAACTCCAGATGCAGGTCCAGGTGATTCCGCTCCAGGTGACGAGTACGAGCTCAAGTGGGAGTTCGACGAGGACTCTCAGCGTTATTATGTTTCCTTTCCCGATGATCAGTAGTGGTGCCTGGTTGGGGTTATCGATTCAGGACCTTGTCGCAAGTTGGGTTCTTTTCTATTTTTGGCGCCGTAGTCGGGCCATGAGTGTTTGTTTGATGGATGTTATTTATGTACTCTGATGTGACGTGGCGAGTGTAAGCCAACTATGCTATCTCCCCCTTTTATTATATTTACATGGGATGTTGTAATGATTGCCTGACTTGCGACATTGCTTTCAATGCGGTTATGCCTCTAAGTCGTGCCTCGACACGTGGGAGCTATAGCCGCATCGAGGGCGTTACAAGTTGGTAATCAGAGCCATCCCCGACCTTAGGAGCCCCCATTGCTTGATCGTTTTTAGCAGCCGAGTTGTGTCTAGAAAAATGTTTTGAGTCCTTAGGAATTATATATCGGAGAGCTTAGGAATTCTTTTACTTCCCAGTCTCCTCATCGCTCTGGTAAGGCATCCTGACGTAGAGTTTTGACTCTTTTGACTCTTCTCTTCTCAAATTTCACTAAAAAAATTTTTTAGGATCACGCGAGTATCTTGGTTTTGTTCCGATGGTTTTGTGACGAGAACATTGTTCTTGGTGCCTCCTGTCTTTAGGGGTTGTGGCAGTGTCCCGGGGAGTTGAGCTCCGAGGTGTTGTCGTCACAATTTCATCGTTGCAATTCTGGTATACTTGAGATATGTTCGCCGACATCGAAAATCTCTTTTATGCAGTTCGTTGGTGAGATAACCTCGACGCCACCCAGTACTGGGGCGGGAGTTCGGGAGTATCGCCATAACTTGTATAACGGATGCTTTCGAAGGTTGAGGTAGATGGTTTCCGAAGTTTTCCTGGTTATGTGTTGAAGGATGGATACAGCTGGATGTAGGATTTGCTAGTTTGGGTGAGATATTGTGCTTCCCCTGTATCCCCAACACCTGATTGCATAACCGGAAAGGTTCGGGAATTTCATAGGTGGGAATTCTAGTAGCTCTAGTTCTTCTTCCACGGATATTGGTTTGAGATTGGGATTTCTTACCGATTATTCGTTCTTGATCCGTACCTTGTTGATTTATTTCTCTACCTTAATTCTTCGTGGCTTCTCAATTTATGGATATGTGACCATTTGAAGAGGAATGCATTCGTTCATTTTGTTCGGATGTGAAGACTATATGTTGCAATTTTCATTCCATTGGATTCAGCTTCTATATTGTTGTCTATCTATGTGCTAATGGTGGTCAACCTCTTCAGGATGGCTCCTCCAACGCGCACGACTCCGAATCCTAATCCGCCTCCACCTCCGCCTCCTCCGAAAGCATGGCAAGCTGTGATGGCCGCTACTAATGCAAATACACAGTTGATCATGCAAATTCTCCAAGAGCGCAATCAAGGCAGTCAAGGGAATCAAGGCCATAATCACCACCACTTTGCTACACTAAACCAGTTCCTTGCTAATGGCCCAAAGACGTTCAGCGGTTGTGTTGAGGCTACCGATGCTGACGATTGGCTAGTGGATCTGGGCAAGCATTTTGAATGCAGCAACGTCAGGCCTGAAGATTTCGTCAAGTTCGCTTCTTTCCAGCTCAAAGATCAGGCTGCAGAGTGGTTCCAGCAGTACAAGGATTCCAGAGGTGGACGTGTTATCACTTGGAACGATTTCCGTCAAGATTTCCGCGCTCATCACATCCCTCAAAGTGTGGTTGAGAGTAAGCGTCAGGAATTCCGCAATCTGAAGCAAGGCTCTTTGTCTGTCTATGACTACAACAAGTTGTTCCAGAAGCTCGCCCGTTTTGCCAAGCAGGATGTTCCTGATGAGAAGAGTATGATCTATCAGTTCAGGGGTGGTCTTCGTGAGGAAATTCAGCTCGCTCTTGTCCTCTTTGAGCCGTTGAGATACGATGAGTTCTACAACATGGCACTGAAGCAAGAGGCTGCTCAGATGAGGTGTGATGCTTCCAGGAAGCGTGCCAGAGATGTTACTCCGTCTTCCTCTACTCAAGTGGTCAAGCAGCAGAAGTATTGGCTTCCTCCTCCTCCGTTCCGTCAGCCGTATCAGCAGAAGAGCAAAGGTGGCAGTGGTTTCTCCCACCCACCCAACCCAGGCTTTCAGAACAAGTCTTCGTCTCAAGCGCCAAGATCGAGTGCTCCGTATCACCGTCCGCTTTCAGAGGTCACGTGCAACAAGTGCCAACAGAAGGGTCACTATGCCAACAAGTGTACCAACCAGAGGCGTCTTCCTCCTCCTCCTCCTGTCAGATCGGCAAGTACAGCTGTGGTCAAGCATAACCCCAAGTCCGCCAAGGTCAACTTGATGAATGCAGCTCAGGCAGAGGACTCGTCAGATGTGATCATGGGTAACCTTCCTGTTAATGATATTCCTGCAAAAGTTCTTTTTGACACTGGTGCATCGCATTGCTTCATCTCGAGACCGTTTACAAATAGGCATGAATTGGTCTCACAAGTTTTATCTAGTCCTTTAGAAGTTGTCTCTCCCGGTAAGCGCATGCAGGCTAACTCCATCGTTCCGGATGTTTCTATCACTCTGGGTGACTACAAGTTCTTGGCTTCTCCTACGGTTCTTGGCAACTCGGATATCGATCTTATTCTCGGGATGGACTGGCTCTCTAAGCATAGAGCTCAGCTTGATTGTGCAGCCAGGCAGATTCAACTGACTCATTCGTCTGAGGATGTTATTGTCTTTGCCGCTCGGGATAATACCATCCGGTTGTTTTCTCTCAATGAGAAGGGTGAATTGGATGCTATTTCGCAGATTCCGGTTGTTTGTGAGTATCAAGACGTCTTTCCAGAAGAGCTCCCAGGAATGCCTCCGCACCGGCCAGTTGAATTCGTTATTGAACTTGAGCCTGGCACGGAACCTGTGTGCAAACGTCCTTACAAGCTCGGACCTGAAGAGTTGAAGGAGCTGAAGAAACAACTCGATGAGCAAGAAAGATTGGGTCTCATTCGGCCTAGTACTTCTCCGTGGGGTTGTGGTGTTCTTTTTGTGAAGAAGAAGGATGGATCGAGTCGACTTTGTGTTGATTACCGTCCAGTAAACAAGAAGACCATCAAGAACAAATACCCACTTCCCAACATCAATGAGCTGTTCGAACAACTCAAGGGTGCTCAAGTATTCTCCAAGCTTGATCTCCGTATGGGTTATCATCAGATTCATATTCGTGAGCAAGATATTCCCAAGACGGCGTTCAGAACAAGCTTTGGTTCATATGAATACACCGTCATGTCTTTTGGCCTCGCAAACGCTCCTCCGACGTTCTCTCGCATGATGAACTTCATCTTCAACCCCTACACCAATGAATTCGTTTTGGTCTATCTCGACGACATTCTGGTTTTCTCGAAGAACAAGGAAGATCATGCCAAGCACTTGCGTTTGGTTCTTGACAAGCTCAGAGAACATCAGTTCTACGCCAAGTTCTCCAAGTGTGAATTTTGGCTCGATGAGGTTCTTTATCTTGGGCATATCATCTCTGCCAAGGGCATTTCCGTGAATCCTGAGAAGGTGTCTGCAATTGTGAATTGGGAACCTCCTCAGAACGTGAAGCAACTCCGCAGTTTCCTCGGTCTCGCAAGCTATTGCAGAAGATTCGTTGAAAACTTTTCTAAGATCGCCAAGCCTCTCTCAAATCTTCTTCAGAAGCACGTCAAGTACGTTTGGTCTCCGGAGTGTGATATGGCTTTCAACACTTTGAAAGAGAAATTGATCACTGCTCCAGTTCTGACTCCGCCTGATGAAACCAAGCCGTACGAGGTCTTTTGTGATGCCTCTCTCCAAGGTCTCGGTGCTGTACTGATGCAAGAGAAGAAAGTTGTTGCTTATACCTCTCGCCAGTTGAAACCTAATGAGAAAAACTACCCCACTCATGATCTCGAGTTGGCGGCAGTTGTGCACGCTTTGTTGACTTGGAGACATCTTCTATTGGGAAGGAAAGTGGATATTTTCACTGATCACAAGAGTCTCAAGTACATCTTCACTCAGCCTAATCTCAACCTCAGGCAGACTCGATGGGTCGAAATGATTCAAGAGTACAATCCGAGTATCGAGTATACTCCAGGCAAGGCTAATGTGATTGCTGACGCTTTGAGCAGAAAAGCATATTGCAACAGTCTGATTCTCAAGCCTTATCAACCCGAGCTTTGTGAAGCTTTCCGCAAACTTAATCTGCAAGTTGTTCCTCAAGGTTTCCTCGCCAACCTTCAAGTATCTCCTACCTTAGAAGACCAGATTCGCCAAGCCCAACTTCTTGATGCTATGGTGAAGAAGGTGAAGATTGGTATTGCAAAGAGTCAGTCCAAGTACAAGTGCTACCGACTTGATGACAAGGACACTCTCTTCTTCGAGGATCGAATTGTTGTGCCCAAAGGTGAACTTCGTAAGGTGATCATGAACGAGGCTCACAACTCTCTCCTCTCCATCCACCCTGGTAGTACGAAGATGTATCAGGATCTCAAGCAAACTTATTGGTGGACTCGAATGAAGCGCGAGATCGCTCAATTCGTGAACGAGTGTGATGTCTGCAGAAGAGTGAAGGCAGAACACCAAAGGCCAGCAGGTCTCCTCCAACCTCTTGCCATTCCAGAATGGAAGTTTGACCACATTGAAATGGACTTCGTGACTGGGTTTCCAAAGTCCAAGCGTGGCAATGATGCTATATTTGTTGTCATCGACAAGCTCACCAAAGTGGCTCACTTTCTACCTATCAAAGAGTCGATCACTGCAGCTCAATTGGCGGAACTCTATTCCTCTCGCATTGTCTCTCTGCACGGTATTCCTCAAGTGATATCTTCAGACCGTGGCAGCATCTTTACCTCCAAGTTTTGGGATTCTTTTCAGAAGGCCATGGGCACCAACATCCGCTTCAGCACAGCTTTCCATCCTCAAACGAGCGGTCAAGTCGAGCGTGTCAATCAGATTCTTGAAGATATGCTCAGGGCTTGTGTGATCTCTTTCGGTATGAAGTGGGAGGATTGTCTTCCTTATGCTGAATTCTCTTACAACAACAGCTTTCAAGCAAGTTCGGGCAAGGCCCCTTTTGAAATTCTATATGGCAGGAAGTGCCGTACCCCTCTCAACTGGTCTGAAACCGGTGAACGTCAGCTGCTGGGTAATGACTTAATCACAGAAGCAGAAGAAATGTGCAAAGTCATTCGTGATAACCTCAAAGCAGCTCAATCCCGCCAGAAGAGCTACTATGATCTGGCTTTCGAGATCGGAGATCATCTTTACCTCCGCGTCTCTCCCATGAAAGGTACTCGTCGCTTCGGTATCAAAGGGAAGCTTGCCCCTAGATACGTGGGACCTTTCAAGATTGTCAGCAAGAGAGGCGACCTCGCCTATCAACTCGAGCTTCCTCCAAACTTTGCAAATGTTCATGATGTGTTCCATGTCTCTCAGCTTCGAAAGTGCTTCAAGACTCCTGACCGCACCGTCAACTTCGAGGACATTGAGCTCCAAGAAGATCTCTCTTATCGTGAGCACCCAGTTGCTATTCTAGAAGAGACTGAACGCAAGACTCGCAACAAGTCAATCAAATTTCTCAAAGTTAAGTGGTCACACCATTCCGACCGTGAAGCTACCTGGGAACGCGAGGATCACCTCCGTTCTGAGTACCCGGAGTTCTTTCAGTCCTAGATCTCGGGACGAGATCTTTTCGTAGTGGTGGAGTGTTGTAACGCCCCAGATATACTTTCCATATTTGTATCCAATTCTTGCCGTCTCCGGCGCTAAGTTATATTTATTTCTCGGGTTGGGTCCTTGTCTCCGTGTGTTGTTTTCGTTTTCATGCATCTCATACCATGTCATCACGTGCATTGCATTTGCATACATGTTCATCTCATGCATTCGAGCATTTTCCCCGTTGTCCGTTTTGCATTCCGGCGCTTCGTTCTCCTCCGGTGGTCATTTCTAGCTTTCTTTCTTGTGTGAGGATTAAACATTTCCGGATTGGACCGAGACTTGCCAAGCGGCCTTGGTTTACTACCGGTAGACCTCCTGTCAAGTTTCGGGTCATTTGGACTTCGTTTGATACTCCAACGGTTAACCGAGGGACCGAAAAGGCCTCGTGCGTGTCGCAGCCCAACACCCCCCCAAATTTGGCCCAAAACCCACCAAACTCTGCTCCATGTCCTAGAGCGTTCGATCACGATCGTGTGGGCGAAAACCGCACCTCATTTGGACTCTCCTAGCTCCACTTATGCCTATATATACCCCCCCTCCGAAATCCACGGTTCTTCTCCCCCCTAACCCTAGATCCAACTCCTCCCGTCGCCGTCGGACACAATCGCCGCCGACGGACACGTCCGGCCTGCCTGTCCGCCGCCACGTGGCGCTCCGCCATTGGCCCGTCCGTCGCGCCCACTTCGCCTGTCCCCGCGCGCCGCCGCGGCCCGGAGGGCCCGGATCCGGCCCCCGCGGCCCGGACACCTAGCGCCGCCCGACCCCGCCATCTCGCCCGTCTCCGGTGGCCGGGGCTCCCGCGCCGCCGCCGCGCGCCATAGTCGGCCGGCCAGCCTCGCCGACCCCGCCGCCTCCACGCCGCCGGCACGCCTCGCCGCCCGCGGACGGCCACCAGCGCCGGCGACGCCCGCGGCTCCTCCACGGCCGCACCTCCTCCGACCGGCCTCGGAACCCGACGACTCCGGCGACCCCAACGAGCTCCGATGAACAGGAGCACATCTCCGGTGGACCTCGGCGTCCGTGCCCCGACGAGCCCGATCCAGATCTGAACCGCCGCTACAGTAAACCCTAGATCGGGGTTGACTTTCCCTCTCTCCCTTTAATTTTTTAAGCAAATTTTGTCTGATGATATCTCCGCAACCGTAGCTCCGTTTTAGGCGTATGATATATCAAAATCTTCGCCCCGACATGTACATCATTTCATTCCATTGCATCATTTGCATTTGAGGTCATCTTGATACCCAAAATTCTGTTAGAAGGAGGCTTCGTGAGTTAAATTGCAGATCTGTCAGTTCATCATGCACTTTTGTCATTTTTGTCATATTTAATTCGTGCATGATATGTCTGTGCCCCTTTGGGATGAATTGTGAAGCATTTTGTCTTCTTTCCAGAGGTGCCACCCATGCATTTTTAGGATGTGTGTGTTGTCTTGTGCAAGCTTGCGAAGAGAGGTACCTGAGATTGCAGATTTCAGGGACTTAGTGATTTTCACTAAGTCTGGGATATTTTAGTTCATGATGCTATATGTCCAGCTTGTTTCCTAATGATCCGTGCCTCTTTTGAGGATGATCAGTAAGGGAGTTTTGATACTTATGTTATGCTCTATCCATCCATGTCTTTGTTGTCATTTGTGGAGTGCTCTAGGTTGACTCAATCGAGCTCAACTTTTGCTTCGTTGTTAATCTGGGCAGATCGTCAACTTGTTTGCGATTTTGCCGATGCTACCGTTAGTGTTCCATGCATGCTAAGCCTTCGTTCTTGCCATGTGTAGCTAGCACTTTGTGCCTTCTTGCTGGTTATATGCTTTCCTTGCCATGACTTGCACCGTAGTGAGTGCATCGAGCTCGTTTACATGCCTTCATGAGTTAAATTTCAGCATGTCTCAGTTTTCACTAAGTCTGAAAACTGATTGTGTTCGAGCGATGTTCGTGAGCTCGGTAGAGTATTTTGTGAACCCTTTTGGCCCCAGGTCACTTTGGGTGTTTTTTTAAGCTTGTTGAGTAGCTCCATGCCATGTTCTTACTTGTCATGTTCAGGTTTTCTTTCATATTGTTTTGCTGCTCCGAAGAGAGCATCGTGATCTGAAATTTCAGACTAGTGTTAATTTCACAAAGTCTGAAATCTGTTTTGCATTTGCGTTTTAGCCATGCTTGTTTGAACCTCTTAATGGATGATTTTGCCTAGGGCTCAGTGCTAGTGTTTTGTCAACCATCTTGTGTACATCACTGCCATGCATTGTGTTTTCATGTTTGGTGGCTGTAGCATGTTCATTTCGTTGCATTTAGATGCCTACTTGCCGTAAATCGCATACCGGTGTCATATCTTAAAACGCTCGCCATTTCCAAACCGTAGCTCCGATTCCAATGATCTTTATATCGTTTTCAAGCGATTTCATCCCCTCTATCCAGTGGCACACTTGGTTTTCCAAGTTGATGCCAGGATCATGCATTTCCTGTCATATTTTGCATTTTGCATCCCGCATCGCATCCCGCATAGCATATCATCATTTCCTCATATTGCTTGGTCTTGCCCGTGGTTGATTGTATCCTTGTTGCTTGTTTGTCTTGTTGGGTAGAGCCGGGAGACGAGTTCGCTACCGAGGAGCCCGTTGAGTTTGCTTGTGAGGATCCAGTCAACTCTGACAACTGTGCAGGCAAGATGATCATACCCTCGAAATCACTACTATCTTTGCTATGCTAGTTTGCTCGCTCTTTTGCTTTGCCACTGCTATGATGCCTACCTTTTGCTTGTCAGCCTCCCAATTGCCATGTTGATCCCCTAACCCACCATTGTCCTAGCAAACCGTTGTTTGGCTATGTTACCGCTTTGCTCAGCCCCTCTTATAGCGTTGTTAGTTGCAGGTGAAGATTGAAGTTTGTTCCTTGTTGGAACATGGAGATGTTGTTCCTTGTTGGAACATGTTTATTTGTTGGGATATCACAATATATCTTACTTAATTAATGCATCTATATACTTGGTAAAGGGTGGAAGGCTCGGCCTTATGCCTGGTGTTTTGTTCCACTCTTGCCGCCCTAGTTTCCGTCATATCGGTGTTATGTTCCCGGATTTTGCGTTCCTTACACGGTTGGGCTATTATGGGAACCCCTTGACAGTTCGTCTTAAGTAAAGCTCTTCCAGCAATGCCCAACATTGGTTTTACCATTTGCCACCTAGCCTTTTCTTTCCCTTGGGTTCTGCAGACTCAAGGGTCATCATTATTTTACCCCCCCCCCCCGGGCCAGTGCTCGTCTGAGTGTTGGTCCACCTGTCAGCTACCGGTGGCTACCAGGGGCAACTCTGGGCTGGCCTACCCGTACCTAGGACAATCTGAGTGTGCCCTGAGAAAGAGATATGTGCAGCTCCTATCGGGATTTGTCGGCACATTCGGGCGGTGTTGCTGGTTTAGTTTTACCCTGTCGAAATGTCTTGTTGTACCGGGATACCGAGTCTGATCGGAATGTCTCGGGTGGAGGTCTATTCCTTCGTTGACCGTGAGAGCTTGTCATGGGCTAAGTTGGGACTCCCCTGTAGGGATTGAACTTTCGAAAGCCGCGCCCGCGGTTATGGGCAGATGGGAATTTGTTAACGTCCGGTTGTAGAAAACCCGAAGTTGACCTTATTTAAAATACGTCAACCGCGTGTGTAACCGTGATGGTCTCTTCTCGGCGGAGTCCGGGAAGTGAACACGGTGTTGGAGTTATGCTTGACGTAGGTTGCTATAGGATCACTTCTTGATCATATTTGTATCGCTCGTGCTTCGCCTTCTCTTCTCGCTCTCTTTTGCGAATAAGATAGCCACCTCATATGCTAGTCGCTTGCTGCAGCTCCACATATATTTGCCTTATCCATTCCCATGAGCTTAAATAGTTTTGATCGCGTGGGTGTGAGATTGCTGAGTCCCTGTGGCTCACAGATACTACAACTCCAGATGCAGGTCCAGGTGATTCCGCTCCAGGTGACGAGTACGAGCTCAAGTGGGAGTTCGACGAGGACTCTCAGCGTTATTATGTTTCCTTTCCCGATGATCAGTAGTGGTGCCTGGTTGGGGTTATCGATTCAGGACCTTGTCGCAAGTTGGGTTCTTTTCTATTTTTTGCGCCGTAGTCGGGCCATGAGTGTTTGTTTGATGGATGTTATTTATGTACTCTGATGTGACGTGGCGAGTGTAAGCCAACTATGCTATCTCCCCCTTTTATTATATTTACATGGGATGTTGTAATGATTGCCTGACTTGCGACATTGCTTTCAATGCGGTTATGCCTCTAAGTCGTGCCTCGACACGTGGGAGCTATAGCCGCATCGAGGGCGTTACATCAGAACTCCATGCAAACATATGATCCTGGTCATGTATATCTTTGCTAACTTAGTACTGGTGTAAGTGGTCTTTACCGGGATGAAATGAGCTACCTTCGTCAACCGATCGACTATAACCCAAATCGAGTCATAGCCTGAACGAGTCCTAGGTAATCCCGTGATAAAATCCATGCCTAACTTATCCCACTTCTATTCAGGTATCGGCAACGATTGTAACAATCCTGCTGGATTCTGATGCTCTGCCTTTACTCTCTGACACACGTCACAGACTGCTACATACTCCGCAATATCCTTCTTCATTCCGGTCCACCAGAAAATATCCTTCAAATCCAAATACATCTTGGTATTGCTTGGGTGAATCGAATATGGTGAATCGTGTGCCTCTTGCAGAATCAACTTCCTAATCTCCGGGTCATTGGGCACATAAACACGGTCTTCAAACCATAGGGTGTCGTGCTCATCCTCACGAAATCCTTTACATTTTCCTTTGCTCAGTTTCTCCTTAATAGAGGCAATCTCCTTGTTAGTCTTCTGAGCTTCTCTGATTCTATCCATCAAAGTTGACTGAATCTCCAATGCTGCTACATAGCCTCTCGGGACTATTTCTAAACATAACTCTCGAAGATTTTCTGCTAACTCCATTGATATTGCTCCCGTCATTAGTGTATTGACATGGCTCTTACGGCTTAATGCACCGGCTACTACATTAGCCTTTCCGGGATGATAATGCAATCTCATGTCATAATCCTTGATGAGCTCCAACCATCTCCTCTGTCTGAGGTTTAACTCATTCTGCGTGAAAATGTATTTCAAACTCTTATAATCCGTGTACACCTCACAATGATTTCCAATGAGGAAATGTCTCCATGTTTTCAATGCATGCACTACGGCTGCTAACTCCAAATCATACGTAGCATAATTCAACTCATGAGGTTTCAGTTTTCTTGAGGCATATGAAACAACTCTCCCTTCCTGCATAAGCACTGCTCCAAGTCCTCGACGTGAAGTGTCGCAATACACCTCATAGTCCTTGGTTTGGTCTAGCAAAATCAACACTGGTGAGGTAACTAAACGTTTCTTCAACTCCTGGAAACTAGCCTCACATTCCTCAGTCCATTTGAACTTGGTATCCTTCTTCAACAACTCAGTCATAGGCTTCGCAATCTTTGAGAAATTCTCAATAAATCTCCGGTGGTATCCTGCGAGTCCAAGAAAACTTCGTATCTCTCCAACCGTGGTCGGTGCTTCCCATTTAGTCACGGTTTCAACTTTAGCGGGATCTACTGCTATTCCTTCTCCGGATATAACGTGTCCGAGAAATCCTACTTCCTTCAACCAAAACTCACATTTGCTGAACTTGGCATACAACTGATGTTCTCTGAGATTCTCAAGTACCAATCGCAAATGTTCCTTATGCTCTTCTTCATTCTTCGAGTAAACCAGGATATCATCAATGAACACCACGACGAACTTATCCAAAAACTCCATAAATACTTTGTTCATCATGTTCATAAAATATGCGGGTGCGTTAGTCAGACCAAATGACATAACGGTATACTCGTATAGCCCATACCTGGTGGTAAAAGCTGTTTTAGGAATATCCTGTTCTCGAATCTTCAACTAGTGGTATCCCGATCGCAAATCGATTTTGGAAAATACCTTAGCTCCTTGCAATCGATCAAACAGATCATTTATCATCGGTAGTGGGTACTTGTTCTTGATCGTAACTTCATCCAATCCTCGATAATCAACAACCATCCTTAACGATCCATCCTTCTTCTCCACTAGAAGTACTGGAGATCCCCAAGGCGAAGAACTTGGGCGAATATATCCTTTATCCAGTAACTCCTTAATCTGCTTCTTAATTTCCACCAAATCCTTTGCTGGCATCCTATATGGTCTCTTTGATATTGGCCCGGTGCCTGGCAATAGCTCAATCAAAAACTCAATATCTCTATCCGGTGGCATGCCTGGCAACTCTTCTGGAAATACTTCAAGGAAATCCCTTACCACTGGTACTTCCTCCTGCACAACTCCTGTTAAGCAATTTACTTGTGTCCTCTTTGGCACATGTCGGGATACATACTTGATCCTTCTCCCTTCTGGTGTGGTAAGCAAAATTGACTTACTAGCACATTCAATATTCCCTTCATACTTTGATAACCAATCCATGCCTAATATCACATCCAATCCTTAGGATTCCAACACTATTAGGTCTGAGGGAAAAACATAGTTAACAATCCTTAATGGTAACCGATCACACCATCGACTAGCCATATATTTTGCTCCATGCGAGGTTACTAACATGGGTGACCTAAGGGCTTGGGTTGACAGGTTATACTTATCCACAAATCCCCTTGAGATGTATGAATGCGATGTGCCAGTGTCAAAAAGAATGAGTGCAGTAAATGACTTAACCAAAAACTTACCTATTACTGCATCAGGCTGAGCTTCAACCTCCTCCACATTAACGTGGTTCACCTGTCCCCTGTTGAAAGGGTTCGGCTTCTTCCCAAAGCTTCCATTGCCATTTCCATTTTGTAATTCAGGATATTCATTGGCATAATGTCCGGTCTTCGAACACTTAAAGCAAGTGACTTGGCTCAGGTCTTTCTTGGCTGGGGTTGATGGGTTGGTGCGATTCTGGCCATTGCTTCCTCCATTACCATTACCATTCCTGGTGCCATTGTGATTGTGCGAGCTACCTCCTCCATGGGTATGCTGAAAATGTCCTCCCGGTCTAGGGGTAAAACGTGGCTTCTGCTGAGCTCCTGAATTATATTTCCCTTGTCCATACTTCCTCTTGCGGTTCTCAATTTGCTGCTGCTTGCCTTTAATCGTAAGAGCACGATCTACCAACTCCTGATAGTTGTTGAAGGTTGCTACCATCAACTGCATGCTCAACTCATCATTCAGTCCTTCTAGAAACTTCTCCTGCTTCGCTGCATCCGTAGCGACATCATCTGGGGCATAACGTGCTAACTTACTAAAGTCCTCCACATACTGGCCAACTGTCCGTCCTCCTTGGCGCAAGTTGCGAAACTCACGCTTCTTCATGGCCATAGCTCCTGCTGAAACATGGGCAGTACGAAAGGCCTACTGAAACTGGTCCCATGTGACAGTGTCGACAGGGAAAGTGGCTGTGAAATTCTCCCGCCATGATGCTGCGGGTCCTTCAAGCTGATGTGCGGCAAACTTCACCTTCTCCGCATCTGTGCATCCTGCTGTAGTCAACTCTCTAGCTGTCTTACGGAGCCAATCATCTGCTACTATCGGCTCGGTGCTACTGGAAAACACCGGCGGATTCAGCCTAAGAAAACGCGCTAAGTGATCAACAGGGGGTGGTGGTGGGTTGTTGTTGTTGTTGTTCCCCTGATTCTGATACTAGCAACTGCATCAATGTGTTCTGCTGCTGGATCAACTGGGCGAGCTCCGGTGGAAAGGCAAATCCGGGGTCACGTCTCGGAGGCATCTGAGGGTTTAGAAAAGATGATACGTAAGAATAGAGGGGGTCTAAAGAGAAAACAATACCGATATGCACATGAGGCAAAAGCAAACAATTCACTTCATTCAATCAATCAAACAAGGGCATACAATCTATCTAACTATCACAAAAGTGCTCGGACTACTATATTTACATGGTGGACTACTACTACTGATGGGGTGGTCTACTAGAAATATTCTTCGGTTGTAGACTCCATGATATCTGCTCTAGCTTCATCAACATAATCATCATCGCTATCGTCTGGATCCGAATCGGTGTCGTCGATGATGATGTAGTCTTCCGGGCGAATCTCCTTGGGTTCTTCGTCTTCATCTACTGGTGTAGGGCCCCCCATAAATATCCCGATCTTCATTGTTAAGTCGGCATTCTTATCCACCAATACTTCAATTTCTTCTTCATAATCTTCGCGTGTAGCCTTGAGTTCTTCCTCTAGTTCCTTGATTCTTGTCTTAGCGTTCTTCAGATCTATCATGTCGGCGCACATCTGGTTCTCCCGTCGTCGAATGTGCTAGTTTAACTCCTGGATAAAAGCTGTAATTGATCTATCCTTCCTGGTGCTGATCATCTCCCAGTGCTCATCTCGGCGCCCACAAATCTGGTAAATAGTATCCTTGAGATCATTGCGGTAGACTTCTCCAATGCGTCCCATGGTGATGTGAGCTTCCATGCTCTTTCCTAGACTCCAAGTTGGTGCATCAAAAGAAAACTCTATGGGCTCAGTGACTGGCATGAACGTTCTTCCTGGAACTTGAACTTGAATCATCCAGCGCTCTTCTTCAGGTAAAGTAGCGTTGTAGGTTCCGGTGAAGCTTGGTACTCCTATTTTTAGGTATCTAGTGACTTCCTTCAAGTGACGTCCAAAGGGTGTATCTTCATCCGATTGCGTGAACTTGTTCCTTGCATCCTCCATCCTAAAAGAGTAGAAAAGATGAGGAGTCAGAGGAGAAGAGAGTAGATAGTGATCTAGGTCTTTAGCTTAGTGTTCGTGTCCTACAGTCAGTGTGCGCTCTGATACCATCTCTGTAGCGACCAGACCTCAAACAGTCTGATCTCTATGCTCCAATGTCATCCCTGGATCAGTAATGCTGACACCACACAATACTCGGAGGATTTATAACAGAGTAGCAATCACACACTTATTACATCGAGTGTCTCCATAGAGAACTTATTACAATAAATATGGCTTAAGGCCATCTAATAACGTTAACAGCAGAAAGCTTGGAAGATAAGTGAGTCCATCAACTCCAACGGCATCACTGAGTATAGAACCATGACCTAAAAACTCATTAATCGTCGTCTGAAAAGTCTGCAACATTAACGTTGCAGCCCGAAACAGGTTAGCACATGGAATATGCTGGCAAGGTAACACATAGAGAATAATGGAATGAAACAGCTATACTATATGTATATTTGGCTGGTGGAAAGCTCTATGGCTACAGTTTTGCGTAAAGCCAATTTTTCCCTACTACAAAGGAATAAATTTAATTACTATCATGGTGGTTGTTAAACATTGAGAATGGTTGACAGCATTCTCAATCCCAATTAAGCATCATCATTAAACAAAACCCAACAAAATTAATTTAGGGTAACATGTTGAGATTCACATGATAATCCAGGTACTAGATACTCAAGATGTCCATAACCAGGGACACGGCTAACCATGATTAGTTTATTACACTCTGCAGAGGTTTGCGCACTTTTCCCCACAAGACTCGATCGCCTCCGTTTGGTTTCTCGCACTACAGGGTGTTTGAGAAGACAGATGACCGAGACATAGTCCTTCAGAAGCGCTAGCACCTTACGATCGGGTAGACCGTACCACCTACATCCCCTACATCTGCTAGTCTACCACTGTAAGAGTTTGCACAACTTAGTCAACTATACTAGAGCCCATAATAGCTTGTGGCTGCACATGGAAGTTTCAAGTATGAATAGTCTCATGATCCCTTTGAGCCTGGGTGGCGGTCCAAAAGAAAACAGGCAAGTCCTGGAATACCCAGGTGCCTCAATCCACCCAGATGTGTGTTTAAGTTGCCACCTTAGATAAACCATTAATTAACAAACTCACATCTGTCATGGATATCACTCACCCAATCCACGTCTACTAGCATAGCATGGCATAATAAGCAAACGTAGAAGTAACTCCCAAAGGTTTGATAATAAACAGGTAATAGGTACTACCTCAACTACTTCCCATCCCACAATTTAATTAGATCCTAATCATGCAATGTGTGAGGATTGATCTAATGCAACAAAACTTGGTAGTAGGAAAGGTATGATCAAAGTGTTACTTGCCTTGCTAATGATCCGGGAAACCTAACGATTCGAAGTAACAAGCGGCGCACTCCGGGTACTCTATCGCAAACAACAAACAAGCATACAATAAGTACTCATCTAATGCACGGGTAAAACTCAAATAAGAGATCTAACCAGAAGGTTCAACTTAAGAACTCCGGTTTGCAAAAAGAATCAAATCGAACGAAGCAACGAAAGTCAAACGGCGAAAGAAAACAACTTCGTTTTACTAATCTGGATCTAGGGCAAATTTTTACAGTAGCAAATACTTGTTTAAGTTGATTAAATGGATAGAGGGTTTCGAGACGAAACTCTAGGCGCTTGAATCGCCTGATTCCGATAAACAAGCGAAAAGTTATACTAAAAAGAAAATCGGATCAGGAATCGCGATCAGAAAAATCGCGGATTAAATCCGAGAAAAAGAAAAACGACGAACGTTCGCTAGAATGAACGAACGGACGAACGATTGCTATTTAAATAAACCGGAAAAACCGATCTATTTAAAAAAAACCCGAATCTAAAAAAACCGACGGAAAAACCGGACGGTTTTTCGAAAAAAAATAAAAAAAACCGGCGCGGAAATCGAGGCGGCGGCGGACCTCGGGCGGCATCCGGCGGCGGGGCGGCGCGGCGGCGACGGCGGTGGCGGCTTGGGCGGCTGGCTAGGGTTTCGGCTGGGGCTGGCTAGGGTTTCGGCTAGGCCTCCCCCGGCTATATATAGCCTAACGGGCCGGGAGTCCTAGTCGGACACGGCCCTAGGTCGGTTCATTTTTTTTAAATAATTACGCGTAGAAAAAAAATAAAAAAAATATATTAAACGGACTGCAAAAATCCCAAAATGAATTTTCCTGGGCTTCTAAAATCAAGCCGCACAAGGTGAACATTTATTTGGGGCCTAAATGCAATTTTGAAAAACACACATTTTTCCTAAAATCAAATAAAATAACGAAAAACTCCGAAATAAAATCTTATTTGATTTTATTATTAAATCCTCAATATTTCTTTATTTTGGGAAAGTCATTTTATTCCCTCTCTCATATTTTTTTAATAGAAATAATTGATGATAAAATAAATAAAATCAAATGATCCTATTCTCAAAATTTGAGAAAACTCAAATATGAAAATAATGAATTCCCCAACTCTCTCCGTGGGTCCTTGAGTTGCGTAAAATTTCTAGGATCAAAACCAAACGCAAATAAAATATGATATGCAATGATGATCTAATGTATAACATTCCAAATTGAAAGTTTGGGATGTTACAGGCCCCATCTTTGGAGGCATCTATGCCACACGCCTAGCCGCATATTTTAACATACCTATTAGGCATGCTGAGAAGGAAGAAAAGGTGCTGCCCCGTGTTTATCTAGATCATAAAAGTATGGTGGCACATGATTTTATTGTTGAGAATAGGGCAGGGGAGCTTAGATATCAATTGTTCTTTAATAAACATCATCCTGAGACTATTACCTTGCCTGCTCCTTCTTTGTTTGATTTGACTGTAGGCACATATCTTGTTCCGTTGATGGCTATTCACGCCTACCGGAACCCTGCACCAACCGAGGAGCCAGAACAGGAACCACAAAATGAGCCTCCACGACAATCTGTTTATTCTTGGGATCCAGAGATGACTGTCAGCCAGTGGCAATCAGAGTCCTCCTCTTCATCACAGTATGACCCCAACAACTATTATTATGGATATCCGCTAGGCCAGCCGTGGCCATAGACCAACTTAGGCAAAAAGCCTAAGCTTGGGGGAGTACGTATTTCTCACCGACATTACATTTATGTTCACACACACTCATTGCTAGATGTCGGTGCTCATACTTTTTCACTGTAATATCCATGCTAGTTTATTTTCTTTTTCATGCTTTCTTCTTGTGTGTTTAATAAACCTTAAGGAAAACCAAAAAATTAGTAGTAGTTTATTTTTCTGCTGTAGTAGTAATAATTAAAAAGAAAACCCAAAAATATTTCCCGTTCTTCTTTTGCTTGTTGGGAGCTTTCCCGTGTAAATAGTTTTATTTCTTTTCTTTTATTTTGGGGTGTCGGTGTCAAAACCGGCGGATCTCGGGTAGGGGGTCCCGAACTGTGCGTCTAGGCGGATGGTAACATGAGACAAGGGACACGACGTTTTTACCCAGGTTCGGGCCCTCTCGATGGAGGTAAAACCCTACTCCTTCTTGATTAATATTGATGATATGGGTAGTACAAGAGTAGATCTACCACGAGATCAAGTAGGCTAAACCCTAGAAGCTAGCCTATGGTATGATTGTTGTTTCGTCCTACGGACTAAAACCCTCCGGTTTATATAGACACCGGAGAGGGCTAGGGTTACACAGAGTCGGTTACAATGGTGGGAGATCTACATATCCATATCGCCAAGCTTGCCTTCCACGCCAAGGAAAGTCCCTTCCGGACACGGGACGAAGTCTTCAATCTTGTATCTTCGTAGTCCAGGAGTCCGGCCGAAGGTATAGTCCGGCTATCCGGACACCCCCTAATCTAGGACTCCCTCAGTAGCCCCTGAACCAGGCTTTAATGACGACGAGTCCGGCGCGCAGATTGTCTTCGGCATTGCAAGGCGGGTTCCTCCTCCAATTACTTCATAGAAGATTTTGAACACAAAGGTAGTGTCCGGCTCTGCAAAATAAGTTTCCACATATTGCCATAGAGAGAATAATATTTACACAAATCTAATCTGCTGACGTATTCCGTAGTGTGACATCACACCACGGCCAAGTCTTTATTCGAATCGTTTTACTATCCCACCTCAGCGAGTTTAGCGAGGCAGTTTCCTTGGCACGTCTTGTCAAAGCAGAGATCGTGTCCCCTTATTCCGGGATTCTCATCAATATGGGTGTGGGTAACCCAGTCGTACCCGTCGGTATGTTTTCTCGATCAAAGGCGAGTCCCAAACGGTCACGGGGAGGGCCCTTGGTATTCAACCTCTTATAAAGAGACCCGGGCCTTACTCCTTTCTTTCAATCTCAAACGAGTTCGCCCTTCGCCTCGAGTTCCAACACCCAAGGCTCCAGATTTCTGGTGCTTCGGACCTTCGACAATATCTGGTTCTGACCTTCGAGGCTGATGGATGCCCTCCTCCCTCACGGAGGAGGACGTGCTGAAGTTGAGAGAGGCCAGGTTCTTGACCGGTGAAATCTGGCATAGGCCGCCTGCTCAAGGGCAGGTCACTTCCACTCCGAAGCCTGGTGAGAGTGCGGTGTTCATGTCTCACTTCCTTCGGGGGCTAGGCTTCCCGATGGATCCCTTCGTGAGGGGGCTCATGTTTTATTATGGGCTGGAATTTCACGACTTAGCTCCGGAGTCCATCCTCCATATTTCCTCATTCATCGTCGTGTGTGAAGCCTTCCTCCGTATTACTCCTCACTTCAGACTATGGCTCAAGACCTTCAAAGTAGAGCCGAGATGATCGAGGGACAGCACGAGGAGTGCGGAGGTGCTTTTATAAGCAAAAATGCTGGTGCTCCATGGCCCGAGGGCCCTTTTCAAGAGGAGCCCAGCTTATGGCAACGAGAGTGGTTTTACATCACCATTCCCAGGGGCACCAAGTGGGTGGCGCCACCTGCCTTTCACTCGGGTCCCCCACCACAGCTAGTGTCATGGGTCAATAAAGGACTGGACTGGGGGCCATCCAAGGACGTGCCCTTGTTGCAGGGCCGCATTCGAGATCTCCTAGAAAGAGACATTAGCCTGGTCGTGGTGACGCAGGTCATGTTGATCCACCGAGCCTTGCCAGGCAAATGTCGCCCCCTTCGCTTGTGGGAGTTCAATCCGGAGGGACCACGAGCTCTCCAGCATTTCATGGGCGCGACGCCCGTGGAGATGTACAAATTGTTCTTCGGATCACAAGCAATGTGTCCGGACTTGACCGAGGACGCAGGCCTGAGCTGCAATCGCCCGGATACTCAAGTAAGTAGCCTTGTGCCCGGACTCGCTATCCGTATATTTATCATAAAATTGCCCCTAAAAGAGTTGTCCTTTAAACAGGAGTGGATAGCGAAAGCAAAGCTAATCAGGTGTCCGTCCCCCCTCCCAGAGACCATGCTGGATCCCATGCTAGTCAGGATGTTGGAGGTTGTGCCTCCGAAGGAAAGCGAGGGAGGGGACAAGGAAGCTACAGCCTCCTCGAAGGAGGTTGTCTGGAAGGGAGGAATCAAAAATTCCTCTCCTCAGGGGAAGAAGAGGACCGCCTTTGACGACCCGGAGACCATGGCCTCAAAGCGGGGGAAGAAATCTTCGTCAGAGGGTCCTATGCCGGGGGATACTTCGGCCGAATTATGCCCTCAAGGGGATCAGCCCTCCACCGAGCCGTAAGTAGAGAGGAGTTTTTCTTTTGAAGAAATGAGAGAAATCCGTGCGTTATATCTGAGAGGAGTAATCAAAAATTTACCTTGTAGGTCGGACCTTAGCCCTTCTCAACAGAGCTCGTCTTCAGGGGATCTTCTTCCGGAGATGATGGAGAGCGGAATTCCTCCCCTTGCCGTACCGCCTTGCGAGGAGGGCGACCCTGAGGTATCGTCACGGAGGGTTTCTCCAAATCTGGCAGGGCCGGAAGGTAGTCATATGGCCCCCCAAAGCCCTCCGCGTCCGGCCTTCGAAAAGGGCCATCGGACGAGTCCGGCACCGTTTGGTGTGTGGTCGGAGGAGCTGAAGGATCTGCTAGGGCGAGCATCTATCTCAGAGGATCACCGTGCATTGATGGGTACGGTGATTGAGAGGATTTCATCCGCAGAGAGTGGATTGCACGAGGCCGTCAGGAGTTTACTGACAAGTTTTGAGCTACGCGAAATAATGTACCCTTTTTGGACAGTTCCACATAAATAAGATGCGCCCTGTTTAGATAGTAGCCCCTGAGACTCTGTGCGTTGTCAAAAGTGACGGCGCGTAGAGGATCATAATCCCAGGTCTAATCTGCCGCCTTCATACGTAGGTGGCGAAGTGTCGGGTGGCCAGCCGAACTGATGAATTTGCCGATCTAAAGCAGCAACTTGGCGTGGCAGATGCCGACATCGTGCTTGTCAACAAGCGGCTTGACGAGGCACAAGGTATGTAATTACTCCAGCGGCACCTGGTAAGAGGAGCTTTATGCCAGTATCTTATAATGTGTGCGCTTGATGCAGATGGTGCTGCTGCCATGGAGAATCTTTGGGCGGAACTTGCCCGAGCCAAGGAGCAAGCCAGGAAAAGTGATGCGGCTGCCGGAAAGGCAATGGAAGAGTTGAAAGCCGAACAGGCTGCTCACTACCGAAGCAAGAAGGAAATGGCCGAGATGGCTGTGAAGCTGAAGAGCGCTGCTGAGCGTTGCAAGCTTCTTGAAAAAGAAGATCAGGCGGAACAGACAGACCTGGAGAAGGCCGTTGCCGATGCCAAGGATGCTCGCTCTGCGATGAGAGCTATGAAGGAGGAGTTGCGTCAGGCCGGAGAGATCGCGGCTGGAAAGCCCTTTATGCTGCGGAGGAAGTTCTGTGATCCTAAACATGCTCCATTAGACCGGATGTGGAGTACGGCGGACACCTATCTGGATTTGGCAGCGAGTGCCGCAGATGCGGCCGAACACTTCCGAGCTCAAGAAGATCGCGAAGTGGAAAAGCTCTTTTGGTCGCAGTTCCACAATCTGGAGCGTCCACTGTCATTAGCCGATCATTTGGCCGAATGGGCCGAGCTAAATAGGTTGTCCGGGCGCACCATGAAGTATGTAATGAGTCATCTGTGGCTAGAGAGGCCAGAGCCGAAAAGTAATTTCAACTTGGTGCAGTAGTTCCTTGGTGCGGTGCCGCATATCAATGCGATGAAGAGGTCAGCGTGCATTGAGGGTGCGTGGATGGCTCTTGCCCGTGTCAAGACATACTAGGCGGAAATGGATGCCACCACTGTTGCATCCCCAGACTCGGATGGAAGCTGAGTACCTGCCGAGCACTATTTTCAGGAAGTTCTGCAAGGCGCTCGTTTAATAGAGACGCGGTGCTCGAAGGATACTATATTCGAATAGCATATATTATTGTAAAACAATATGTTGATAAATTGTAGAAGCTTTTTATACTTGTGCCTGCAAGTATTATAATACCTCCTGTGCGGCCGTTTAACATATATGTATATATAATCTGAAAGATGGCAGTCGTCGGCTTCAGCCCCCACGCACATAATGCAGGGGTGTTTGCAGAAGGCGCATTTTCACACTTGATCCAGCGTCTTGGTCCTACAAAGGAGGTGATAGCGCAGCAAACTAGGCAATCGGACTATGATGCTTTATCACTTTCACTTAGCCATAGGAATTTGACAGTGAGGCTACTTATATAGCCCCTGGTGGCACCCGCGCTCGCCCGAACTCGGGGCGCGTATGTGCCTGGCCGGGAAGCGGCCCTTCGTTAATGCGGAGGAATCCTAAAGATTCCGGTAAGTCATCGAGTGCTTGACCAGTCTCATGCTATATCATGACAGTCAGTTTTCGGCTTTCTCTATTGAGGTGCTCGCCTGGCCGAACCAGGGCACAATCGTAGTAGTTCTCCTGGTGCCGCCTTAGCCGATAGAGCGGAACATAAGGTAGCAAAACATAGGAGCCGGGCAAACCCAACATTTGACCAAAGACATGATTCAGAGCTGATGCATATAAGGCCAAACTCGCGACGCCGAACACTCCCTAAGGTATTCGGTATTTATGAGGGCGGGCGGGATAACGCGCTTAGTAATAAGCCCCTAGTGTCTAGGTACACGCAAAACTCTGACGTGGCCACATGCCAAAACGCCAGCCTCCTCCTTGGTTATACGAAGAAACCAGGGATGTGTATCAACAAGAGACAGTAAAAAAGGTTTACGCAGGGTCTTAATCTAAAAAGAATCCTTGGAACGGGTCCCTGCTGCACGTCTGCGCCTGTGTCTCCATTGTGTCGTATCCTGGACGGGCGTAACACGGTGTTCATCTGTAAAAGAGAGGAACTTAGTTGAAGAAAGATCGTGCCGAACAGGAGTTATACTAAATAAACAAAGTATAAATCGAAATGGGTAAAATTGAGCTTTCTTGTCTCTTGTTTTATATGCGCGGAGCCCCTAGTACAGGGGTATACGACTATTAAGCCTTTATCAATTGTATGTTTATAACGGACTCGTCTAGCCGTGTCCGTGGTCTTGACGGCCTGTTTAGGTGCTTTGGCTGGTGAAGCCGCTTTATTATGGGGCTGTCAAGGCAGCAGCACTGTCTTTCGCGCGGGAGGAACACTCAATGTTTTCCCTTTAATGAGATGATGCCTCGTGGACCGGGCATCTTAAGCGTAAGAGATGCATAATGCGGTATTGCGTTAAAGCGGGCAAAAGCTTTGCGTCCCAGCAGTGCTTGATAGCTACTTGAGAATGGGCGATGTGGAAAGTTAGCTGTTCGCGACGGAAGTTATCGGGGGAGCCGAACATAACTTCTAGCCGGAGAGAACCCATGCAACGGGCATCCGGGCCTGGCGTTACCCCTTGAAAGGAGGTTTTGCTATGGCGAATTTTTGTTGGGTCTATCCCCATGTTGCGGATTGTGTCCTGGTATAACAGGTTTAGACCACTGCCGCCGTCCATCAGGACATTTGTAAAGTGGAGTCCGCCGATTATTGGATCTAATACCAAGGCAGTCCAGCCTGCGTTCCAGATACTTCTAGAGTAATCCGGATGGTCGAAGGTGATCGGTTTTAACAACCATTGGCGAGACTCCTTTGGGATAGGCCGTATGGCGCGTATCTCTGTTGGCGCCATTCTGTTCGTCACGTGAAGTAAGTTTACTATTTTGACCTCTTGTGGGAAATCCTTTTGTTTCCTGGTGCTCTGCTTGTGGGGTTCGTCGTCGTCCTCACTTGGTGTGTCAAGCCCCTTGTGTTCGTCGTTGAGTTTGCCGGATTTCTTGAAAACCCAACAATCTCTATGGGTATGGTTCGCAGGCTTCCCGGGAGTACTGTGTATTTGACATATCTTGTCCAAGATTTTGTTTAAGTTGGATAGCTCGTCCCTGTTATCCTTGAGGGGCGGCTTTCTCTGATTCTGCCGCGAGCTTTTAAATCTGGCGTTGATCGCCATGCTCGTTGGGCTGTTTCCCTTATTTCGGCGCTGGTCCTTACTGCGTCGGGGTTTTCTGTTTCCATCCCTAACTTCGGATGTACTTGGGTCGCTGGTGCTACATCTTGCCAACCAACTGTCCTCTCCTGCGCAAAAGCGGGTCATGAGGCTTGTTAATGCGGCCATTGTTCTTGGCTTTTCTTGGCCGAGGTGTCTGGCGACACATTCGTCTCGAACGTTATGCTTAAAAGCTGCTAGGGCTTCGGCGTCCGGACAGTCGACTATCTGATTCTTTTTAGTAAGAAATATGTTCCAGAATTTCCGGGCTGACTCTCCGGGCTGTTGAGTTACGTGACTGAGATCGTCTGCATCCAGAGGGCGGACATAGGTCCCTTGAAAATTTGCCCGGAAAGCATCCTCAAGCTCTTCCCAACTTCTAATGGTGTTTTCGAGAATGCTTTTGAGCCAATGCCGGGCTGGCCCTTTAAGCTTGAGGGGTAAGTATTTTATGGTGTGGAGGTCATCTCCTCTGGCCATGTGTATCTGGAGGATATAATCCTCGATCCAGACCCCGGGGTCTGTTGTTCCGTCGTACGCCTCTATGTTTACGGGCTTGAATCCCGCTGGAAATTCATGGTCCAGCACCTCATTGGTGAAACATAGGGGGTGTGCGTCACCCCTGTATTTGGGTGTGCCGTGATGTTTGGATATTTGTTGTGTTGCATTGCTTACTAGAGCTTGCTTTCTTGGCCCGTAGATAGATCTGGCTGGGCCATCTTTTTGATGCGGATCCTTTGGTGGATCACGTGCCGGCTTGTGTGCGGCGCCGCTTGCCGCTCCATGCTGGCCATGCGGTCGTCTATCCGACCGGGTGGCTTTCCTATTTTTTGACTGCGGGGGCTCTAAGGCCTCCTCGTCAAATTCAGGCAGTAGCTTTTGCTTTGGATAGCTTTTTGTGCGGCGACTGCCGCCATATTTGTCTGCAGTGTTGCGTACTTTGCTTCATCTGATTCTGAGTGCATCTTCCGCAGTTTTGAGCTTCCGCTTCTGCTTTTTCAGGCTACGCGCAGTGGCGATGAGCCTTTTGTGGAGGTTCTTCTGCTCCATGAGCCTATCCGGCGTAAGGTCGTCCGGACTGTTGTTTTCGCTGGGGACGGGGTGTTCGGTTTGTTTATCCAAGTTGCCCTGTTCGGACGGTTGCTCGAAGGCGTGTTCGTTATCCGCCGGCTCGTCCTGCTCTATGTCTGGATCTGTATGGCTGTTGTCTCTGTCGAGGCGGGGCTTGGAGCGGCGCTTACATCGCCACTTTGATTGCTTTTCGAGTGAACGATCCCTTGTTGCATCCCTATGTTCCTCGTCGTCGCTTCCTTTGGGTGTGTCCACCATGTATACATCATGAGATGAGGTGGTTGTCCAGTGCCTTATAGGCGTTGGTTCATGTTCATCTCCTACATCGTTGTCCATACCATCGATGTCTTCAGAGTCGAAGTCGATCACGTCGTTTAAATTATCGACAGTGGCTATGAAGTGGGTGGTGGGTGGGCTTTCAATTTCTTCATCATCCGCATCCCAACCTTGCTGACCATAGTCCGGCTAGGGCTCTCCTGATAAAGAGAGAGACTTTAGTGAATTCAGAATATCGCCGAAGGGCGAGTGCTGAAAGATGTCCGCGGCGGTGAACTCCATGATCGGCGCCCAATCGGGTTTGATCGGTAGGGGCGCGGAGGGCTCGGAGTCTGGAGAGGAGTCCGGCTCCTTGAAGTCACGGGATTCACAGAGAATAGGGCTGGTGTTCGGCTCGATCGCCGTAGATACTGCAGCCCCCGAGGCGGTGTCCAACCACCCATCCTCGATTGGCGCAGTTGGCTCTAAATTAAGGGTCGGAGCTGATGCGGGTGTGGCCTCCAGGGAACTGTTCGGCGGCAGAGCTAGATCATGCCCATTGTGACAGTGCGGCGCGCTCGGCTGCGGCTCAAATCCGTCGAAGACCAATTCTCCAAGGAGGTCGGCCGCGTAGCTCGAACTTCCAAATCTGACATGATGGCCAGGGGCGTAGCTTTCGATCTGCTCCAGATGGCCAAGCGAATTGGCCCACAGTGCAAAGCTGCCAAATACGAAGATCTATCCGGGGAGAAAAGTCTCACCCTAGATCGCATCGTCGTTGATGATCGGAGGAGCCATCGGGCCTAAAAGTGACGACATAGAGGAACTCTCAATGAAAGCACCAATGTCGGTGTCAAAACCGGCGGATCTCAGGTAGGGGGTCCCGAACTGTGCGTCTAGGCGGATGGTAACAGGAGACAAGGGACACGATGTTTCTACCTAGGTTCGGGCCCTCTCGATGGAGGTAAAACCCTACTCCTGCTTGATTAATATTGATGATATGGGTAGTACAAGAGTAGATCTACCACGAGATCAAGGAGGCTAAACCCTAGAAGCTAGCCTATGGTATGATTGTTTTTCCATCCTACGGACTAAAACCCTCCGGTTTATATAGACAACGGAGAGGGCTAGGGTTACACAGAGTCGGTTACAATGGTAGGAGATCTACATATCCATATAGCCAAGCTTGCCTTCCACGCCAAGGAAAGTCCCTTCCGGACACAGGACGAAGTCTTCAATCTTGTATCTTCATAGTCCAGGAGTCCGGCCAAAGGTATAGTCCGGCTATCCGGACACCCCCTAATCCAGGACTCCCTCAGGGGGTCGGTAGGAGAAGACCATAATTAAATTGTTGAAGTGGCTCTTATATGCATTATTGTTGAATTAACCAACGAGCCATATTGCCTTGTCTTCTCCTGTTTATTGAATGCTCGCAGATTCCAGCTTAGTCCAATGCACGTGCACTCTTATTATTATTCACACCGTTCGGCCGTGCAAGTGAAAGGCAATTATGATGACATATGATGGACTGACTGAGAGGAGAAAAGCTGGTATGAACTCGACCTCTTTTGTTTTTGTAAATATGATGAGTCCCGCGCTCTTGATTCAGCTTATTATGAATAAACATGTTTGCAATGACAATTAGAGATCGTAGTTGCTTGTGCCATGCTTGATTAGCTATGAGTTATAATGATTTACCTTGTATGCCAACATGCTATTAAGATGGTTATGATGTGGTATGATGGGGTGGTATCCTCCTTTGGATGATTTAAGTGACTTGACTTGGCACATGTTCACGCATGTAGTTGAAACAAATCAACATAGCCTTCACGATATTTATGTTCATGGTGGATTATATCCTACCCATGCTTGCATCCAATGTTTGTGCATCCAACCCCTTAAACCCCAAAGTTATTCCAGATGCATGTACATGGCTGTTGTCGCTCTCTAGTTGGTCGCTTCCCAGTCTTTTGCTAGCCTTCACCTGTACTAAGCGGGAATACTGCTTGTGCATCCAACCCCTTAAACCCCAAAGTTATTCCAGATGAGTCCACTATACCTTCCTATATGCGGTATCTACCTGCCGTTCCAAGTAAATTTGTATGTGCCAAACTCTAAACCTTCAAATAAACATTCTGTTTTGTATGCTCGAATAGCTCATGTATCAACAAAGGCTATCCTTATCTTTTGTGTTAGGCGGGTTATTCTCAAGAGGAGTGGACTCCGCTCCTCACTCATGAGAAAATGGCTGGTCACTGGGATGCCCAGTCACATGCTTTATGCAAACTAAATCAAAATTAGTTGCAAACAAAACTCCCCCTGGGACCTGATGTATGTTGGAGGCACTCGTTGTTTCGACCAAGCCATGGATTGATGTTTGATGGTGGAGGGGGAGTATAAACTTTACCATTCTGTTTGGGAACCGCCTATAATGTGTTTAGCATGGAAGATATCGCCATCTCTTAGTTGTTACGTTGACAATGAAAGTATACCGCTCAAAATACAATTTATCTCTATTGCAAAACCGAGCTCTGGCACCTCTACAAATCCATGCTTCCCTCTGTGAAGGGCCTATCCATTTACTTTTATGTTGAGTCATCACCCTCTTATTAAAAAGCACTAGCTGGTGAGCATAGCTGTCATTTGCATTCATCACTATTAATTTATGTTGGGTATGACTATGATTGGATCTCTTTTACCATGAATTACAATGTCTAGTCAGTCCTTGATCTTTAAAGGTGCTCTGCATTTATGTTTTGCGGTCTCAGAAAGGGCTAGCGAGATACCACCTTGTTATATCATATTATGATTGTTTTGAGAAAGTGTTGTCATCCGAGATTTATTATTATGGCTTGCTAGTTGATTATGCTACTGATATGAGTAATTATGAGACCTGAGAATTATTGCAAATGTGGTTAGTTATGATTTATGCCGAAAACTTGAATGCTGGCTTGACAAAGTTACAACAACAAGAGCAAATAGAGTTTGTAAAAGTTTTTCTTTCTTTCTTTCAGTTTGCCAACTGAATTGCTTGAGGACAAGCAAGGGTTTAAGCTTGGGGGAGTTGATATGTCTCCGTCGTATCTACTTTTCCAAATACTTTTGCCCTTGTTTTGGACTCTATCTTGTATGATTTGAATGGAACTAACCCGGACTGGCGCCGTTTTCAGCAGAATTACCATGATGTTGTTTTATGTGCAGAAAACAAATATTCTCGGAATGACCTGAAACTCCACGGGAGGTCTTAGAAAAAATAATAAAAAATCCTCGCCAAATATGAAGACCAGGGGGCCCACACCCTTCTCACGAGGGTGGGGGGTGCCCCCCCCTAGGGCGCGCCCCCTACCTTGTGGGCCCCCTGGAAACCCTCCGACGCCAACTCCAACTCTATATATTCGCTTTCGGAGAGAGAAAAATCAGGGAGAAGAAATCATCGCGTTTTACGATACGGAGCCGCTGCCAAGTATCTGTTCTGGGCTCCGGAGAGGGGGATTTGTCGCTGTCGTCATCATCAACCATCCTCCATCACCTTTCATGATGCTCACCGCTGTGCGTGAGTAATTCCATCGTAGGCTTGCTGGACGGTGATGGGTTGGATGAGATTTATCATGTAATCGAGTTAGTTTTGTTAGGGTTTGATCCCTAGTATCCACTATGTTCTGAGATTGATGTTGCTATGACTTTGCTATGCTTAATGCTTGTCACTAGGGCCCGAGTGCCATGATTTCAGATCTGAACCTATTATGCTTTCATGAATATATGTGAGTTCTAGATCGTATCTTGCAAGTCTATAGTCACCTATTATGTGTTATGATCCGTTAACCCCGAAGTGACAATAATCGGGATACTTACCGGTGATGAGCGTAGTTTGAGGAGTTCATGTATTCACTCTGTGCTAATGCTTTGTTCCGGTTCTCTATTAAAAGGAGGCCTTAATATCCCTTAGTTTCCAATAGGACCCCGTTGCCACGGGAGGGTAGGACAAAAGATGTCATGCAAGTTCTTTTCCATAAGCGCGTATGACTATATACAAAATACATGCCTACATTACATTGATGAACTGGAGCTAGTTCTGTGTCACCCTATGTTATGACTGTTACATGATGAACCGCATCCGACATAATTATCCATCACTGATCCGGTGCCTACGAGTTTTCCATATACTAGTTTACGCTTATTTACTTTTCCGTTGCTACTGTTACAATCACTACAAAATACCAAAAACATTACTTTTGCTGTCTTTACTTTTGTTGACGTTACCACTACTATCATATTATCATTGTCGATCCATTGCCTATGAGCTTTTCACATATTGATCTTTGCTAAGTTACTTTCGCTGCTACTGTTGTTACAATCACTATAAAACTGCTATGGTTACTTTTGTCATCGTCACCGTTACTTCCATACTACTTTGGTACTGAATATTTTGCTGCAGATATTAAGTCTTTCATGTGTGGTTGAATTGACAACTCAGCTGCTAATACTTGAGAATATTCTTTGGCTCCCCTTGTGTCGAATCAATAAATTTGGGTTGAATACTCTACCCTCGAAAGCTGTTGCAATCCCCTATACTTGTGGGTTATCACATGTCTCCCCCTAGGGTACGCTCTAAAACCATCGCCGAAGCTCACACGCCCGCCTCCTTGCTGCCGGATATGAAATCCACTCGTGGAGGTCGATTGGCCATCATGACAGATCGTGTCCATGGACGTGAGGGGCCTGTCATGGACGCCGTCGTGATAGATCGTGGACGTGCGGGGCTAACCACCGACGTCGTCGTCCATCGCATGGATCAGGATCCCCACGAGAAAGCTTTGGACTACTCAGTGTCCGACCGAGAGAAGCATCGTGTCAACGAGGTGCAGTACTCCGTCGTCGATCACAAGCAGCAGCACATGCACGACATGGACTGGAATTCCATTACGGTAATTTTAATTTTTTAACCCTAGTCTGTCTTCAAGTTTAAGGTTAGAGCTTAATCATTAAACCATCAATATATTGTTGAATTGGCATAATGGAATCTAGCTCTAAATATAATGTTGATCATTAGTACGTAAGGATCATTATTTATTCAATCAATCTTTGAGAAATTAATGGTTCATCCACTCCACAATTTAGTGCGTTTTGGTTTTATGCTAAAAGTCAGACATCATAAAGGTTGTGCATGTTTATTCACAATTTTTTTTAAAGTACATCATATTATTTATGCTTTCATATGGATTTGATATTGCTTTTTTCTCCTTAAAATTCCAAAGTTAATAAATATTTACTTTAAAAATAATTTATAGGCACTACAGTATGAAACTTAGGGAATATTAGGTACTGTAAACAATGGTGCAACTTATATCATACATAATTTAAACTTGCAGCCTTATTCTCATGATTATGCGGACATTTCTGAAGGAGAGATGGATGCACACACTCAGAAAACCTTTGAAGAATTGCAGAATGGACAGTGCAACGTGCTTAAGCGTATGGCGTATCGTTGCGCGTTCTATGGCAAATATCTGGACCCGGCTTTCGTTAGTATTCTTGAGCACGCCGAAGGAGTTGCCAAAGGATACCAAATGAAGCATGGTGTGAGGGTGAAACACAAGGCGCTAGCCCAATATCTGAGGAATTTGTTGGACAAATAGAAGGTCCGAAGAAGGCGTTATGAGAACCAGCATGCCAAAGAATAGACGAATAAACGAAACCCTAAACAAGTTCTGGTTGGCATAAGTAGTCATTTGCGGTTTTTTTGAAAATACCAATGAATATTTTAATTATCATAGTTTTTGCAAAAATGTTACATTTATTAAATTTAATCATAAAAATGCATACAATTCAATTATTGATTTTTTTCAAATATTTGTAACCTTGCATCTAATAGTTTACCAGTTTATTGGCTAACCACTATATATATACATACTGTGGAGTGCTTAAAATTATTCAAGATCAATTGGTGTACTGAAACACTCATCCACATGCAATATGAACAGCAGTGTATTTTTAGGGTTTCTTCAAAAGAACACCTGTGGTCATACTGATCTTTTCTGTTTGGCCATAATTGGTAAAGCTGCCAAATATGCATCTGATTCGGCCCAACACTTTGTTCTTTTTGTGGTCCTGCACAAGTGGGAGGCAGAGAGAAAAGCGAGCAATGGCCCCAACCCCAACCCCACCCCCATTCCCAATCCCACCACACTTCGTTCTTTGCAGAGACAGAGAGGCGACGTGGAGGGCGACGACTAGGGTTTGCCAAGCCGTCACCTTGGCCGCCCCCGTCGTCGTCAAATCGGCCGGATCCGTGAGGCCACCCACTCCCCCCTGCTCCGGCAACGATTCTCCACTGCTTTGTCGACAGCAAGGTCCGACAACAGCACCTCTTCTCCCCAATCCTGGTTGCGCTGCCCGAAGCTCCGGTGGTCCCAGCTTCGAACAAGTCTACTCCAGCCTCATCTGGTACCACTTCGCAGGTAAGATTGATCTTCCCTGCCCTTCGAATGTCGATCTGACCTTAATTTTGCGATCTAGCAGCACTGCCCAAGTTAAAATCTAACACTTGCTTGTGTGCATGTTTCGGGTATTCGCAGATTTACTGTCAACTAGTAGGTCATATTGCAACAAGTAATTTTACAGCAAGATAATCTGACAATGTACTGCATAATCATGGTTTTACTTGTTCGTATGGGTAGTAATGGGTAAACACTTTCGTGCAAGTAAGAGAAAAAGGTGGGTGTTGGCCAGCATACCTTGCTCATCGACATAGCCTTCACTATGCTAGCATCTTGCTTGACAGATGCTATCAAGTACTTTTCCCCCTGGAAAATGACCCCCCACTACTAGATATAGAAAAAGTATATTCACAGGAGCATACACATGTTTTGGTTTGTTGGGATAGTTTGAAGACTGTGTATATGTATTTGCTGATGCTTAGTTATTAAAAACTAAAAAGGCGAGCACAGAAGCAGTCCATGAGGAAATTTGTAATGATGGAATGAGGATCAGTTATAGTTTCATGTATTACTCGATGGTAGTATGATGATTAGTGCATATTTTGAAGGATTTGTCAAGTATAGACTGCTCTTGATTGGTGCATGTTTTTGATGATATGTGCACACATGTAATATTTTTGGTTGGTGCATATTTTTGCTGATTTTTGTTACTGCGTACTTGAATTATGTCCGCCTATCTCCAAGATATGGTATGGGCTTGTTGGTGTCAATGAAAATTTGATGTGAGCTAGTAGTTCACATTGCAACAAATTCCTCACTGTTGGATTTTCTGCCATTATACTTCATAATCATGATTTTACTTGTTGGTATGGGTAGTAATGAGTAAATAAATATCAAGTATACAAAAGGGTGACTATTGGTCAGCATACCTTGCTCGTTCTCATAGCCTTCACTATGTTGTCATCTTGCTTGAGAGATTCTATCATGTCCTTATTCTCACTGGAAATTGGAAAATTAACCTCCACAGCTACCTCTAAAAATGTTATGTGCAACAGCAAATGCATTATTTGTTTTGTTAAAGACTTCATATTTATTACCTGATGGTACCACACAACAGCCCATCAGGAAATTTGCAGTGATCAAAGGCAGACCAGTTATAGTTTCACATATTGCTCGATGAGAGCAGTCAATCATGGTTCATTTTTACATGGCTACTAATTGGTTGGTTACCAAGTTTCTTGTCCAGCTCACAAATTGTAACCTTGAAATATCCTAATTGGTTATGTCTGCCCAATGATTATGAGTCTAACCACTAGTCTTGACTAGTCATGCGAATAGTTGTCGACTAGCTTTTTCATGTAGATGTTTATACATGAACTACGTACTTAGCAAGAAGTGTGCGAAAAGATTATTCACATTGTATATGGTGCTAACAAGTCCTATTGCAAGACTGATTTCATATATCAATAACTAACATTTGTTCATTGCAATGCATGCAACGGGTTTGAATGGCAAGGGAAACCATCCTCATCAGCAGTGAAGAGAGTGATCACCGGACCACCTCAGATGATGCTTCAGATGGCACTTCACGTGGGAGTGACGGCTATAGCGGTGATGACGACACCTCTAGCGACTATGACACTGATGATAGTTCTGATGGAGATGGAGATGTGGACCATGATCCTATCTTGGCACTACGGGGTAAAGTTTTATATGGCTGGTCAGATATTAAATGAACCGTGAAATATTGAAAGTTGATGTTTGAATGACACTTGATTACCACACATTACTCTATTTGGGTCCTAGATGACCTTCCAAATCAACATTGATTGAACTAGAGCTTACATAGAGCAGTGCTTAGTTGTTAGTTTAAATAAATCAAATAATCAATTTGCCCATGTTTCTACGAGATATTGATGGGTGGATGTGATTGGGTTATCTATGTACTTCATTTCTTGATCATTGGAGTAGGCATTGATCATTAACCCAGTGTTGATGTTGTAGATCTTACATATGAAATTATTTACTACTCTGTCATCTTAATTTTTTTATACAGGTCCGAGATACCTTGTGAGAAAAGGAACTTTCGAGGATCGCATCTTCTACGGAAACCATGTATCGCTAAACAAGGATCGGTGGGACTGTCTCAAATCCATAGTAAAGCAGTGCCAACCTCCCATACCATACTATGTCAGCACCGTCACTCGCTTGGCAGTCATCAGAGGAAAGAGCAAGATGGTAAACACTTGGACTTTTCTTTTTGCAAATCATACTTCACTAGTGAAAATGCCATCATGTAGAGACACGGAGGAGGACGGGCGTGGTTGTGCAAATCATACTTACTTTTTTTGTGTGCAAATAATACTTCATTTTTTATGCAACATTATTTATTTCCATGTGCAATCAGTGCTTCTCAAAGGATTACAGTCAGGCCTACCTCAAAGATTATCTGCGAAAGCCCATGGTTGTGTGTGTCACCAACGAACATTTTGAGGGCAATAAAAAGGTCTTGTTCAAGATGGGCAAGAAGGATGGGCGTGCGATCATGACGAAGAACTAGAGAGAAGTCGTTGAGGGTGCCAGAATGAAAGAAGATCAAATGGCTATCTTCAGGTTCATGGAAAGGAGTGGAGGTGGGCTTAGGGTGAACATGGTTAGTGGCATGAGGATTCGTTGACCCATGGCAATAGTTTGACGCCAGTTTTATAATCTATATGTACTAGCCAGTAACTACAAGTTGGTAGTATCAGCTTTTGGGTCCAGTAAGTGCAACTTAGTAATAATTGGTACTTGGTAGTAACTGGTACTTTGGTGGTATAACTTTTGGGTCCGACTGGATATGTGGAACTTGGCAGTAACTTGGTGGTAGTATGAACCCTATGTGGTGTAATGTACTTGCTATGCAAGTCTATATATATAATGCACCCTGGTACCCTCCTTAATATAATTACCTTTATGGACTGCAATTATATTTCTTTTTTTTGCCACAGTGATGCTAGTATTTTTAGAATCAAATCTAACCAGGTTTCAAATGGATTAGACACTACTTTCATTTTTGAACGAGGTTTTTGTGTTGGCTAGTACTAGTTATTTTGAAAATGCGGTTTGTATGTGTGTCGCACAAAAAATGCAATGCAAAACAAAAACTTGCAGGTCGAAATGCAATGCAAAAGATGATGTTTCTGTTACTTTCGAGATGGCATGCTATTTTCAAAAATAGAGCAAACCAGCATGTTTTTTTAATTTGAAAAACAGTATACTAAAAACATGCTATCTTTTAAAAAGCATAACTAAAAAATGTTGTTTCCAAATTAGCACACTACTTTCAAAACAGCATATTTAAAAAAGCATGTAATTTTTGAAATCAGCATGCTATTTTTAAAACATTGTTATATTTTTTAAAACCGCGTTATATTTTTAGAATGAGGCTGTTATTTTGAAACCAGCATGCCATTTTTAAAAACAACATATTCAAAAGAACATGATTTTTTAAATCAGCATGCTATTTCTGAAATCAGCATGCTATTTTAAAAGTAGCATATTGAAAAGAGCATTATATTTTTTAAATAAGCATGCTATTTTTAAAATTAGCATGATATTTTTGAAAACAACATGCTATTTTAAAAGTAGCATATTGAAAAGAGCATTATATTTTTAAAAGTAGCATGCTATTTTTAAAATTAGCATGATATTTTTGAAATCAGCATGTTATTTTAAAAGTAGCATATTGAAAAGAGCATTATAATTTTAAAAGTAGCATGCTATTTTTAAAATCAGCATGCTATTTTTAAATCAGCATATTCATTCTATTTTATTTTCAGTTGAACATGCTTTTTTCAAATGAGCATGCTATTTTTAAAATACTAGTATGCTTATTTTCTATTTGAAAATAAACGATTATCAATGTTATTTGAAAACGAGGTTTCTATTAACATTCTATTTTATTATATATATATATAAATTTTCAGTTTCTATTTTATATTTCAAGTATGAAATTTGACTACACTTTGAACAAATTTCAGCAATATATTACGTAAAAAACTGAAAAAAATACAGAAAACCAACTTCACTAAAAATGCATTGTTTCATCGATGTTGATAAATCATAACTAGCCTACCATGTCGACCCGTCCATAATAAAATGTGGGTGTACCAATCAAATGAGGAATTCAGAAAAATAGTGGTAGTCCATCAAATAGGTCTAATACATCAAAAACAAGGTGGATCACGGCATGGAAAACTGTCTACTTTAGTTTGTTCTCAATTTTTCGACCCCAGAAATCCTTTTGTTTTCTTTGCTTGACCATGTGCATCTAAACATCATGTCTCGACTTCACTTTAGCTTTCCTGCATGAAACAACATTTGTTAATAGGATAGCAAAGAATATTTGAGCATGTACAATACACTATAACAGAAAAAACACTAACTTCACTGATTTTCTCTTCATAGCTACAGAAGCTAACTTGACTGCTCTTATTCGCTCAGCCTGTGGTACATTCCTAGCAGGCCTTTTTGTCTTCATCACCCCTTTGGCATGTTCTTTATCGTCCTTACTAGAGTCTTTCCTCGAAAAGTTAAGAAACGTCAACACAGTACTAGCAAATACCCGACTTCTAGAGCGGACATGTAAGTACAGACACTAACTTCACTGGTTTTCCTCACGCACCCTTGTCATCGTTCTTTTTCTTCCTCCCAGCATTGACATTTGGAGCGCCCTTGCGTTTCCTGTAAAAAATGAAATAGATGAATCTGCAGCCAGCATCCGAAAACATGTTTAAGTACGCACAATTATGCTAATGCCCACTTGTTTGGTTTTGCATAATCCTCTTCCGCAACCTCCAATGGTCTCTTCCTAGCCCTCCTCAGCCCACCATCTTCTGCATCTGAATCTTCCTCTTCTTCCGGATCTGAATCTCCCTCTTCTTCTGCATCTGAATCTCCCTCTTCTTCTGCATATGAATCTTCCTCTTCTTCTGTATCTGCCTCTGTCTCTTCTTCTGTATCTGCCTCTGTCTCTTCTTCTGTATCTGACTCTGTCTCTTCTTTTTGCTTCTTCCTCCTTGTGCTATTTGATTTCCCTGATTTTTTCCTGCGTAAATTGAAGAAAAACATGTGAACACTCTCCAGGAGAACATATTAACACTGTAAGCATGTATGGAAATGAACAATGAGATTAACATGTGCACTAACTTCGTTGCTTTTTTTGAATCTTCCTCTTCTTTTGTATCTGAATATGTGTCTTCTTCTGTCTCTGAGTCTTTCTCTTTTCACTTCTTCCTCCTTGTGACCTTTGATTTCCCCGATTTGTTCCTGAGTAAATTGAAGAAAAAGAGAGAACATATTAACATTGTAAGCATGTATGGAAATGAACAATGAGATAAACATGTGCACTAACTTCGTTGCTTTTTTCCCTCTCATCTGCTCGCGCCTGGATTTAATCCTCTTGTTTGATTCTTCGGTAATTGGTCTCCCTTTTGGAACTATTTTGATTGGATTTTCAACGTCAACAGTGCAGCATTCGCGAGCAGCAGAGAAGTATGCCGGCAAAGGAACAAACGATTTATGGCCTTCGTCCAAATCATTTTTTTCTCCATCAACCAATATACTCCGGAGGAGCTCCATCACCTGTTCTGACTATGAATCGCTAGCTGCGGCTGTGAATAAAGCGTCACTAGCCATGTTGCATAGTTGATGATACTTATTCATGTGATCAGACCATACATGAGTATTCGCAGTCCTCGAAGAAGGGAACGCTGGCTTGGCATGCATTGTCCATCTTTTCTTGACAATTTTTTTGGAAATGTGCGTACACCAAGATGATCCAGAACGCAGAATATATGTGCGCATGGGTAATCCTGACTTTCTAACTTTTTACATTTACAAGCTGCATCATCCAGTCTTGCTCCTGTAAACAGACAAGTCACATGATATATAAAATCCACAAGCTTAGCATCCACGCCTTGTGCATCCAACTCCTCACTGTCCTTACCTTCCAAGTGATTGGGATCCTTAGCATCCAGGTTTTTGGCATGCAAGTCCACACCATCCTTGCCTTCCAAGTCATTGGGATCCTCAGCATCCAAGTTTTTTGCATGCAAGTCCTCAGCATCCTTACCTTCCAAGTCATTGGGATCCTCAGCATCCAAGTTTTTTGCATGCAAGTCCTCAGCATCCTTACCTTCCAAGTCATTGGGATCCTCAGCATCCAATTTTTTTTGCATGCAAGTCCTCAACATACTTACCTTACTTACCTTTCAATTTTGTAGCATCCCTGCCATATGGGACTTTATCATATGGGGCTTTGCGCAAAACTCCAAACACGACCAAACCATCACATGCTACCCGGTCCGTGACCTGCCAATTTGTCCCTTCGACAATCTGACGCTTTACCTTTGGAAACATCACAGTTGTATAAATATAAGAGGCAGCAATCTCCAGAGGGTGTGCATTCAGCTTAGTGAAGGGTATCGTATGTGTTGCTACTGCGTCTAATGCTGCTTCATTCTTACGCATTATGGATACACAGTGCTCAACATGCTGCAACAAATCAACAAGCTGCATCTTCCTGTTCAGGTGCACATGAAGCCTTGAGTTGAGAGACTCACTCCTCTGATTACTCATCATGCCTAGGAAATATCTACCCTTTGTGTACGCAGCAGCCCATTTGTGTCGCAGCTCGTACATCCTGTTAACCCATGACGACCTCTTCCCCGTTGGTTTTATTTTGAACCGAACCTTATAAGCCTCCCATCTTTTCTCAAACTCATCAACATCCCAACGGCGGTAAATGAATTCCCTAAATTCCTCAAGCTTTTTCTTGCGGAGGTGCATCACCATATTCTCCTTGATATGCCACATGCACAAACGATGATCTGTTCCAGTCCAGATAGTAGCTATTGCTTTATCCATTGAACCGTCCCCATCGGTGATTGCTGAAATGGGTGCCTTCTAGGACATTGCCTCCAAAAATACATGAAGAAGCCATTGGTATGATGCAACTGTCTCGTCTGACACTAGACCGACCCCAAACAAAACTGTGTTGCGGTGATGGTTCAGACCAACAAATGGAACAAACAGAAGCCTGTACTTGTTAGACCGGTATGTACTGTCGAACACCATGACGCCACCAAAGGCAACATAGTCAATCCAGGATTGTGAATCAGCCCAGAATATGTTCCTCAAACGGCCTTCTTTGTCTTTTGTGTATTTGAAAAAGAATTCCGGGTCTGCTTTTTCTGTGCAATCATATAGGTGAGCAAATATCTAGCGTCACTGCCTTCTATCTTGCGCTTCTTCTGGATTGAAACATGGTTGTATAGATCTCGATCTATAAATCCAAGCTTGTCGGGACCTTCGGCATTCTTCTCCATTACATTCATAATCTGATGTGTTCGAAGTCCACCGACAGCATACTCGATGACTTTGGCCTTTTGTGTGTCAGTCATTCTATGATGAGCCGATAAGTAGGGAGTCAGGTCAGTAGGGACAAACAAATGGTTATGCGTGTCCACAAAATTCTTGATGAACCAGAGGCCACTGCTATCTTGTAGCTCAACCTGAAAAAGAGCGGTACACCCACACCGAGAAAGAGCCCTCAGTGTTCTTTTTCTTCTAGCTCTGTTAAAGTGCTTAAGGGCCCGCCATCCTTGTTTGAAGCACTTGTATGTCCTTCTGTATGCATTTTGTTTCGGACCCGGACCCCTGTACTTCAGATCATCCTTTCTAACACCAAACCCTTTTTTCTCGCATAGCCTACATAGAACATGTAGGCTTCTTCCTCTGTACTGAAAGTCTTCTTCACAATCTCTAAGTATTCCATACACTCATTCAGGTCTGAACCAGCCATGCCTTTATTATCAATTCCTTTACCTTGCATGTGTACATCATCCATGTCTATGCCATCCTTGCCTGCATCCTCATTATCCTTATCATCCATGCACATACCATCCATTCCTTTGGGGTCCATGGCTACGAAATCATTGTCCTTATCATCCATGCCTTTGCCTTTGTTTCCTCTATGACCCATGTCCTTGTGATCCTTGCCTGTATCACCCAAGTTTTTGCCATCGTAGCCTTTATCATCCATGTCGTTATGCTGCGAGCGAAAACAGATAGTCAATGTTACGGATGGATAGCATATGTTACCGAAATTATGCACTACTCTCCTTAAATAATTGATTTAATTTTTCATATTGGATTCATGTCCCTAACTCAGTCCTTGAAAAGCTGTAAGTAAATATGCCCTGACTAAATCCAGAAATTTGTAATTGATTGTACTAGCTCTAACTGATGATCTCCTAACTAAATCAAAAGTCGACGAGTCCTTCAAATGCCTTGATAGATCCACCCTGATAGATCAATTATCTCCAAACTCCATTCAAAATTATGTCCTAACTAAATCAAAATTATCTCCTAACTAAATCCAAATTATCTCCTAACTAAATCCAAATTATCTCCTAACTAAATCCAAAATAAGTCCAAACTCCATACAAAATAATTATCTCGTAACTAAATCCAAAATATCTCGAAACTCAATTCAAAAGTATCTCCTAACTAAATCCAAAATAACTTTCTTTGAATCCAAATCTGCTGACAACTTTCTCATGCCACATAACCCTAACTAAGTCCTTCAATATGTCCTAGCTACATCCGACTTACACTTCCTTTCAATCGTAATCTCGTCACAACTTTCTGAAAACATAAACCCTAATCCTCACATGACATATCCTAAACCCTAACCAAATCCGATCGAAATCTCGTCACAACTTTCTGAAATGATAAACCCTAAACCTCACATGACATATCCTAAACCCGAATCAAATTCGACCCCTATTGGTGCTATATGCAGAAGGGACCATAAAAGATTTGAGATGGCTAGGCACTTACAACGAAGATCCGGCGTGAAAAAGTTGATGCACGTCGATGAGGATGATGTGGCCTCTCAGGTCGAGGAAGGTGGCGGCCGCTCGGGGAAGGAGTGATTAGCGGCTCATGGGGTGACTTGCGATGGAGGGGGGAGTAGGAGCAGGAGGGGTAGACACGGCGGGTGTGATCAGCGGCGATCGAGGGCGCTGGGGGCGATCGGCGGCGATCGAGGGCGCCGGAGATGATCGGCGGCGATCGAGGGCGCCCGAGGTTAGGGCTCGAGAGGAGGAGAGAGGATGAACCGCTCGAACCAAAATTCAAAAGAGTACGCACAATGATTGGACCTCTATAATGAAGTGCTTTATTAATGCAATCAATTTAATCGAAAAATTTAGGACGAGAATACCCCTGGACCTAATTGGGCCGATTAAAGGTACACAAAAAATTTAGGTCGAAAATACCCTTGGGCTAAAAAAGGCCCAGTTATTCTCATCAGTTAGATCGCCCATATAATACACGTGATCTGGTGTATTATAATGCATCGTAAAATTTTCCATTTTATCACTCTACCATTGTTCTGTGGAGAGATATTTTGTTTCAACGAACTTGATCATGTGGACATTGTCAAGTACATGTACCAAAAACTTTATCAGCTAATGGGAACCTGAACTGTAAGAACTCAAGCTATGTTTCTGGTGACTAGAAACAATCAAGCTCTATTTGATCGAGCGGTATATTGGTTGTATTTTGTGAGGAATATCAGTGTACTTTGTATTAAAGATGTTATACAAAAAATACTAGTTTTTGCAATTTAATGCAAATACAATTGAGAATTTTTTAAATAAAATATGAGGCTTGTCTGCGATGTAATACAAAATATTTTGAGAATTTTTAAATGAAATATTACAACTTTTGCGAAAAAATAAAATATGGTACTAGTACATATCTTTTTCGCCAGAATGTAATATTACCCAATGCGTAGATGATTAAGGCTCGTTCTTGGAAGGGTATATAATACATGGGTAGATGCCATTGCTACATAAGTAGCGGCAATGTTGTTTTCGCACCTGAGCGCAGCCGCTCTAGAAATCATTTTTAATGGTAATACGTCTCTCATCCATAAATATAGGTCAAGGTACAAGCCACATATATACCGAATTGACAAAACTGAAAAGATAATAAAACACTAGCCTCTGCACAAACGACCCCTTGAGGATGGCTCCGACACTCGTCACCTGCCTCTAGCATCACCGTAGCAGCCATCAAAGGAAAATGTGATCGGTCTTTCTGCAATGAGGAACTGTGACCGTGTAAGGAACGGCACGTGTCATAGTAGAGCCCTCGACGTAGCATGTCACGCTGCCCCGTCTAAATCATGTACACGTGCATACAACCACACTACAAAAAATACAGCAACGTACGTCATCTGGGCAAGGTCTCGAACGCGTACTCATGCATACGTACAGACCGGGGTCATGTACAAGGAGATGCAACAAATGGCTGCACTGGACGGTGGGGGTACGCAACAACGGTGTCCTGTTCATCATTAGCCAACCGGCTAGGTCGAAACGGAGGAAACATCGTCTCGTTCATCGGGAGCCAAACGACTGGGTTGGAATGTGTCATGTTCATTGGGAGCCAACCGGTTTGGATGGAACAGCTGAAACCGGGTCCTATCCATTGACACCCGCACCGGCTGGGGGTGTGTCGTACCGCAAAACAGATGCAACGGAGTTCTGTTCAACCGCCAATGGTCCAAACGGGGTCCTGTTCATTGATCCCCATCGGCTGGGGGTGTGGCATACTATGAAACGAATGAAACAGAGTTCTGTTCAACTGCCTATGGTCGAAATGAGCCCTGTTCATCGGAAGGGGTCTGGCTTACCACAAAATGGATGAAACGTACCTATGTTCAACCGCCTACGGTTCAAATGGGGTCTTGTTTATCAGGAGGGGTCTGACATACCGCAAAATGGGACTCCACGGGCTATTGTCCATCCGTCATTGACTTCCTACAGCCTCCACGAGCTACTGTTCATCCACCGCCAACTACCTACGGCCTCCACGGGATTTTGTTCATCCACTCCTAACTGGCTGGGGTGTGATGTACCGTGGCACGACCTCCTCTAGGTCCTGTTCATCCAGCACCAACCGCCTACACGGCTGGGGTCCTATTCATCAAACCCCCGCCGGCTGGGGTGCAGCGTGTGAGCGGGCGACAGCAACGGGAACTGTTCATCCACAGCCAACCAACTGGCTAGGTCAACTCACCATGTCTCGCACAAGGGGCTCGATCGATGCAAGTCTCGACTCGATCTACTATGTATAGTCGTATATCGCACGCATGGCAGCAGTGGGCACTGTTCATCGAGAGGCAACAAACCAGCTAGGTCAACTCAAGTCTCACAACACATCGATCGATCATTCCAGCAAACAACATACACGCACGAATCTCGCTCGCATCAATTCAGTAAGCAGTGAAGGGATCGATTGCTCGGGTTTAGTTAGCAGTGAAGCGATTGATCAGCTTCAGTTGGCTGCGAAGGAATCGCTCGGGTTTAGTAAGCAACAAAGGAATCGCTCATGTTCAGTAGGGATCGACCGCTCGTGTTCAGTTCCTACGTACTACGAGGGATCGATTGATCGCTCGGGTTCAGTAAGCGAATGCCTCGCTCGAGTTCAATAAGCAAATACCTAGCTCGTGTTCAGTTAGCGAAGGGCTCGCACACGCACACAAATGAGAGAAACGCGCAAAAACCACTGCATCACTCAACCTTGACCCCCACTGCATACCGATAACTCCCCAAAAAAATTCCTCGCCCTCAATTCTACCATGATTTTTTACGTCATGGATGGCCCAAAGAATGTCAGGCATGTGCTCCTCCGGCCTACCCAGGACGAAAAGCCCATTTTTTCATAGAAGTAGGAGCCCACCACATCCCATATGATACGTGTTTTTGTCACAATTATCGCCATGGGAGTGTCACATCCATGACAGAAAAAGTTTTCGTCCAGACCATAATGTCACGGGAGTGTATTTTTTTGTAGTGCTAGCATGCCTCTCGGCTACGACATCATAATGGCGGCAGTTACCCAATGGCGGAATAATCTAGTTAAATACGGCAGTTACAAGTAGTAAATGCCATGAAATAGTCGGCCACATCTAAGGCCATGAATAGCATTAATATCAGCCCATTATGTACCCATACCTGGCGCACTCTATATAAGCCGGGAGGGAAGCCATGGGCTGAAGGTTGAACATCCACACATTATATCCTATGCCAAGAGCAAAGAGCACCACAGGAGTAGGGTATTACCTCCACCGCAGAGGGCCCAAACCTGTATAATTGCTTTAGCGCACTCCCAACCGCATCCTTCGCTACAATTGCCTCTACATTCATACCCCTCTAGTATTGTTAGGATTATATCCACGATAGTTGGCTCCCACCGTGGGAAGTGTCTAATGACGATGTCGTGCGGTTGGCTTCACCATCATCGGTTCTAGCTGGCAGCATCCGCTTCGGGATTCTGGAGTTCCCCATCGACGGTTTGGCGTGGCATCCTGATGTCCTATTGAATAGCGCTGACTTGCCGGCTCACAGGAGTATCCACTAACGAGCCACTGACTTGGGGTTTTTTGGTTTACAGCTCACCTTGTCATACTAATCGGCGCAGCTGGCGCAACGTATTATCGACAAATAATATATAGGTGGAAAATGTTTTTGGGATGTTAAATTAATAATAGAAGTCTCTAATAATAGTTAGGAGGCTTTTATATTGGACGCCGATAACTGCCACATGTGTGGCATGTAGTAACACCGCCCACACGTTTTTACACTAAATTTGCCATAAAAAACAAATCTCAAAAAAGCTGAAATTTGCCATCCAAACAGAAAGTTGCCTTGCTTCACAACTAAAATTGTCGTCCTCTTGTAACTAAAGTTGCCATCAAAAAATGTGTGGGTGGAATTGATTCATGCGACATGTGTGGGCGTTATCATTTGAGTTTATATTCAATTAAATATCAACGGGCATTAAAAGGCCAAGTGGTGGAAGGAGAATTGGGCCTCAAGGTCCAATAGGGGAGGCGCCCCCCTTTCCCATGGAAAGGAGAGAGGAGAGGTCGAATTGGGGAGGGATTCCCCTCTCCCATGGTCGGCGCAAGGGGGAGACTCCCCCCCCTTTGTGTCGCGCCCCCTCTCCCCTCTCCAACATATATACTAGAGGTTTTGGCACTTTTTCAACACACAAGTTTTGGAGCCTCCTCTAGTTCTAGTTGGTCCTGGTTAATCTAATTAGAGCTAGATCTAGATCCTCTGATCCTCATAATTAGAAGCCTAGTGTGGTTCTAATCTCCTCCCTCTAATTCTCTGGCGACAATTAGCTCTAGACAGTGAAGCATTGCCGGATCATGAAGACCGTATGCCTGCAATCCATGGAGAGGCCGTGCTTTCGATCTTCCATTCGAGGGCTATTCATGGATGGTTCAAGGGATCATTCATCGACAGTTCAAGGGACATCAAGTACGATCTACACCGACTTGTCTTCTTCCGTTGCAACTCGGAGTTCGTAACGATCTGATCCCAACCGTTATTGCATCTTCATAGGGTTCCTGGTTGATTGTAGGGCAATTTTTTTTCTTTTCTACTACGTTTCCCGACAGATCCCAAACGAGGGGTTATCTGGTTCGTGTCCTCCATGTTATGCTTGAAAAAAATCATGCGCCTGGGACTGGCCTAGGAAATGGTTGCTCTATGCCTGGTCAGGCTAGTGTTATTTGGTTGGAGAGCACGCCTAGTGAGCTAATTAAAATGTTATACCAAGTTCCTTCCACCTGTCCACGAGGGTGGGGGCGCCTGCCCCCTAGGGCGCGCCCCCTACCTCATGGGCCCCCTAGAGCTCCTCCGACTCCAACCCCAACTCTATATATTGTGTTTCGGGGAGAAAAAAATGAGAGAGAAGAATTCATCATGTTTTACGATACGGAGACACCGCCAAGCCCTAAAACCTCTCGGGAGGGCTGATTTGGAGTCCGTTCAGGGCTCCAGAGAGGGGAATCCGTCGCCATCGTCATCATCAACCATCCTCCATCACCAATTTCATGAGGCTCACCGCCGTGTGTGAGTAATTCCATCATAAGCTTGCTGGACGGTGATGGGTTGGATGGGATCTATCATGTAATCGAGTTAGTTTTGTTAGGGTTTGATCCCTAGTATCCACTATGTTTTGAGATTGATGTTGCTATGACTTTGCTATGCTTAATGCTTGTCACTGGGCCCGAGTGCCATGATTTCAGATCTGAACCTATTATGTTTTCATCAATATATGAGAGTTCTTTATCCTATCTTGCAAGTCTATAGTCACCTATTATGTGTTATGATCCGTTAACCCCGAAGTTACAATAATCAGGATACTTACCGGTGATGATCGTAGTTTGAGGAGTTCATGTATTCACTATGTGTTAATGCTTTGTTCCGGTACTCTATTAAAAGGAGGCCTTAATATCCCTTAGTTTCCGTAAGGACCCCGCTGCCACGGGAGGGTAGGACAAAAGATGTCATGAAAGTTCCTTTCCATAAGCACGTATGACTATATTCGGAATACATGCCTACATTACATTGATGAACTGGAGCTAGTTCTGTGTCACCCTAGTTTATGACTGTTACATGATGAACCGCATCTGGCATAATTCTCCATCACCGATCCATTGCCTACGAGCTTTCCGTATATTGTTCTCCGCTTATTTACTTTCCCGTTGCTATTGCTATCATCACTACAAAATACCAAAAACACTACTTTTGCTACCGTTACCACTACTATCGTATTACTTTGCTACTAAACACTTTGCTGCAGATACTAAGTTTCCAGGTGTGGTTGAATTGACAACTCAGCTGCTAATACTTGAGAATATTCTTTGGCTCCCCTTGTGTCGAATCGATAAATTTGGGTTGAATACTCTACCCTTGGAAACTGTTGCGATCCCCTATACTTGTGGGTTGTCAAGACTATTTTCTGGCACCGTTGCCGGGGAGCATAGCTCTATTCTTTGAGTCACTTGGGATTTATATCTTCTTATCATTATGAAGAACTTGAAAGATCCAAGAACTAAGATTTATCCCTCAACTACGAGGGGAAGTAAGGAACTGCCTTCTAGCTCTGCACTTGATTCACCTTCTATTTTGAGTAAGCTTGCGACACCTAAACCTGCTTCTGTTATTCGTTCTGATATGTCGCATGTTATTGATGATGCTACTTCTACTATACATGATACTTATGATGAAACTACTTCTATGCTTGATACTACTGTGCCACTTAGTGAATTTCTTGACGAACAACTTGCTAGGGCTAGAGGGATTGAAAATATTGAATCTAATAATACTGATGAAATTGATGATGAAGACTTGCATGTTATTCCTGAGGGTTATGTTGTTGATAAAGAAGCTTCTTTAGATATTTTAGCTTGCAAAGATAGATACGAACTCAAGAGGTTATTAGCTAAATGGAATCAGCAATCTCTAAATGCTAGAATGAAACCTGACCCTGCTTTTGCTACTTCACCTATCTGTGTTACCGATAAGGATTATGAATTCTCTGTTGATCCTGATATAATTACTTTGGTTGAATCTGATCCTTTTCATGGCTATGAATCTGAAACTGTTGTGGCACATCTTACTAAATTAAATCATATAGCTACCCTGTTCACTAACGATGAGAGAACTCACTACTTTTATATCCTTAAAATATTTCCGTTCTCATTAAAGGGTGATGCTAAGATATGGTTTAATTCTCTTGATCCTGGTTGTGTGCGTAGTCCCAGGATATGATTTATTACTTCTCTGCTAAATATTTCCCTGCTCATAAGAAACAAGCTGCTTTAAGGGATATATATAATTTTGTGCAAATTAAAGAATAGAGTCTCCCACAAGCTTGAGGGAGGCTTCTCCAATTACTTAATGCTTTGCCTGATCATCCTCTTAAGAAAAATGAAATACTTGATACCTTTTATAATGGACTAACCGATGCCTCCAGAGATTACCTGGATAGTTGTGCTAGTTCTGTTTTCAGGGAAAGAACATCGGATGAAGCTGAAATTCTATCGAATAATATGTTGACAAATGAAAATAATTGGACACCTCCGGAGCCAATTCCTGAGCCTATTCCCAAACCAACTCCGAAGAAGAGGGGTATTCTATTTCTCAGTCCTGAAGATATGCAAGGGGCAAATAAATCTATGAAAGAAAAAGGTATTAAAGCTGAAGATGTTAAGAATTTACCTCCTATTGAAGAAATACATAGTCTTAATTTACCGCCTGTTGAAGAAACATATGATCTTAATCCATTACCTATTGAAGAAACTCATGGTCTTGATAACCCGACACAGGTAGTAAAGGTAAATTCTCTCTATAGATATGATAAAGCTGAAATCCCGTTAACTAAATTTGCTAGCCCATGCTTAGATGAGTTTGATAAATTTATGGTTAAGCAAGAAGACTTTAATGCTTATTTTGGTAGACAATTGAAATACAATTCAAATATGCTTGAACACTTGGGTGATTATATGGCTAATGTCAAAGGTGAACTTAAACTTATTAGCAAACATGCCTCTATGGTTACCACTTGAAAGTGCAACTATCCCTAGGTGGTTTTGGTAATTCATAACAACATATAGCTCATTGAGCTAATGCTATTCCAAGATGACTATTTCAGGAAAGCTCAATGATTGGCATGGCATGGATGTGAAAGTGGAACCCTCAAAATGCTAAGGACAAAGGATTGGCTCAAGCTCAAAAGCTCAAGACTCTTCATTTTATATTTTAGTGATCCAAGATCACATTGAGTCTTTAGGAAAAGCCAATACTATCAAGGAGGGATGAGGTGTTGCTTAATGAGCCTCTTGCTTCATGTGCTTAGTGATATGCTCCAAAACCCTCAACTACTTTCCCATATCCACATATGACCTAAACCCTAAGCCAAACTCGGTCCTACAGATTCTTTCTATCCGGCGCCACCGAGTTTCACTTGTCATAAGCCACTGCCAAACCCTAGCAATTCGGTTCTACCGATAGGGATCTCGGTCTCACCAAGATGGGATTGCAAACTCTCTATTTCCCTTTCGTAACTTTTCGGTCTCACCAAAAGAGCGAATCGGTCCCACCGAGATTGCAGTGTAAACTCTTTGTTTCCTTTTTGTAACTTTTCGGTCTCACCGAAAGAGCAAATCGGTCCCACCGAGTTTACCTGACCAACTCTCTGGTTAGCTTATTACCAAACTCGGTCTCACCGAGTTTGTGTAATCGGTCTCACCGAGATTACGTTATGCCCAAACCCTAACCATATCGGTCCTACCGAGTTGCATGTCAGTCCCACCGAAAATCTCTAACGGTCACTAGGTTTACCTTTTCGGTCCGACCGAGTTTGTTGATTCGGTCCCACCAAGATTGGAAAACTGTGTGTAACGGTTGGATTTTGTGTGGAGGCTATATATACCCCTCCACCTCCTCTTCATTCATTGAGAGAGCCATCAAAACACATACACAATTCCAACTCATATGTTCTGAGAGAGAACCACCTACTCATGTGTTGAGACCAAGATATTCCATTCCTACCATATGAATCTTGATCTCTAGCCTTCCCCAAGTTGCTTTCCACTCAAATCTTCTTTCCACAAAATCCAAATCCTATGAGAGAGAATTGATTGTTGGGGAGACTATCATTTGAAGCACAAGAGCAAGGAGTTCATCATCAACACACCATTTGTTACTTCTTGGAGAGTGGTGTCTCCTAGATTGGCTAGGTGTCACTTGGGAGCCTCCGACAAGATTGTGGAGTTGAACCAAGGAGTTTGTAAGGGCAAGGAGATCGCCTACTTCGTGAAGATCTACCGCTAGTGAGGCAAGTCCTTCATGGGCGATGGCCATGGTGGGATAGACAAGGTTGCTACTTCGTGGACCCTTCGTGGGTGGAGCCCTCCGTGGACTCGCGCGACCGTTACCCTTCGTGGGTTGAAGTCTCCATCAACGTGGATGTAGGATAGCACCACCTATCTGAACCACGGGAAAAACATCCGTGTCTCCAATTGCGTTTGAATTCTCCAAACCCTTCCCTTTACATTCTTGCAAGTTGCATGCTTTACTTTCCGCTGCCAGTATACTCTTTGCATGCTTGCTTGAATTGTGTGATGATTGCTTGACTTGTCCTACAATAGCTAAAATCTGCCAAGAACTAAAATTGGGAAAATGTTAAGTTTTTATTTGGTCAAGTAGTCTAATCACCCCCCCTCTAGACATACTTTCGATCCTACAAGTGGTATTAGAGCTTTGGTCTCCATTTGCTTTGATCTCCATAGCTTTTGGTGGTCATAGCCTTGGTTTCACAACCTAGGAGAGTATGGCGTCTAGCGAGGGAAATTATCACCGTAGAGGTCCTTACTTTGATGGTACTAATTTTGCTAGTTGGAAGCATAAATTGAAAATGCATATTCTTGGACATAACCCCGCCGTTTGGGCTATTGTGTGTGTTGGTTTGCAAGGTGAGTTCTTTGATGGGAAAGAACCAAACTGTGAAGCTACCGCGGATGAGTTGAAGATGTTGCAATACAATGCTCAAGCTTGTGATATTCTCTTCAACGGATTGTGCTCCGAAGAATTCAACAAAATCAGCCGTCTTGAGAATGCAAAGGAAATTTGGGACACTTTGATTGATATGCACGAAGGTACCGACTCCGTCAAGGAATCCAAGTTGGATGTGCTTCAAAGTCAACTTGACAAGTTCAAAATGAAGGATGGTGAAGGTGTCGCTGAAATGTACTCTAGGCTTGCTCTCATCACAAATGAGATTGCCGGCTTAGGAAGTGAAGAGATGACCGATAGATTCATCATCAAGAAGATTCTAAGAGCCTTGGATGGAAAATATGATACCGTGTGCACATTGATCCAAATGATGCCCAATTACAAAGATCTCAAGCCAACGGAGGTGATTGGAAGAATTGTTGCTCATGAGATGTCACTTAAGGATAAAGAGGAACTTCACAACAAATCAAGTGGTGCCTACAAAGCCTCATGTGAAGCCCCTACATCATCAAGTGAGAAACAAAACTTCAATGAAGAATTGAGCTTAATGGTGAAGAACTTCAACAAGTTCTACAAGAGTAGAAGCAAAGATAGAAGCTTCAAGTCAAGGTCCTACAATGACAAAAGATCTTCTAGTCGAGAGCGAAACTGCTACAGTTGTGGAAGACCCGGACACTATTCCAATGAGTGTATGGCTCCCTACAAGAGAAGAGAAGATTCTCCAAAAAGAAGAAGCAAAGAATCACCACCAAGAGAGAGAAGGAGTAGAGATGATCGTTATGAACGAAGATACTCACGGAGAAGCAAGGATTCGGAAAGGAAGGAAAAATCATCAAGGAGCTACACAAAACGAAGACATCAAGCTCATGTTGGTGAATGGGTATCCGGCTCCGACTCCGACAACCACTCCGAGAGAAGTTATCACTCCGACTTCGAAGATACTCAAGATGAAGGTGTTGCCGGTCTAGCACTTGTGCCAACCAACTCCTACGACATATTTGACTCACCAAATGAAGGAATTGGAAGATGCTTCATGGCCAAAGGTCCTAAGGTAACACACCCCGAGTATGTTGATTTCAATAGTGATGAAGATGACTTGTTAGGTGATGATTTGCTTGTTGACAACTCTAGTGATGAATACTATGATGAAATGTCAATTAATCATGCTAATCAAGATAAAACGAATGACAATGATAAGGAGAAGATTGAGGCTCTAACTAAAGAACTAAACACTCTTAAGTTAGCTCATAAAACTATCTTCGAAGATCATCAAGAACTTTTAAGAGCTCATGAGAAATTACGCTTTGAAAAGCTCAATCTTGAGCAAGAGCATGAGTTCTTAAAAGCAATCAATGATGATCTCCGCAAGAAAAGTTCTTCTTACATTCCCAAGCGTTTACTCTTATCCACTTACATGCCTCAAGTCAAGTCTAGTAACAAGAACAAGAAAGATTCTTCCTCTAGCAGTAACAATGATCATGCTAAATCCAATATTGTTGCTTCTAGTAGTTCTCTTGATTCCACTAATGATTCTCTTAGCCAAGTTACACTTGAGCAAGAAAATAGCTTATTGAAGGGAATTATAGAGAAAGGAGTGTACAAAAGCCTTGCCGGGAGTAAGCAATTCAAGGAAATTGTGCGCAAGCAAGGAATGCACCGGAAGAATCAAGGTGTTGGTTTTGAACGAAAGTTCAATGCCAATGGAGTTGAGTGGGAAGAAGATCAACACCCCAAGACAAAGTTTGTTCCTCAACAAGAGAAGTATGATACTTCTTTCAAGGGGACACAAGCTCAAGATGATCTTCCACCACAAGACTACAAGCAAAAAGGCAAGGACAAGCTTCAAGAGGAAATTGATGCATTTGAAGAAGCTCCTAAGACCTTAGTCAAGTGGATTCCCAAGACTACTTCAAGTTCCACTTCATCAAGTACGACTACAACTCCAAGGATTCCCATCAAGATGGTGTGGATCCAAAAGAAGAAGAACTAGAGAGTTCTTGAGGGTGACTCCGCCAACATACTTCACTCTTAACATTTTGGCAAGAACAAGTGCAATCAACTTCCACATCTTGCACTAGTTCAAGGAGTCACAAACCCTCTTGTTGGTAAGACAAGGGACAAGGTAACCTAAAAGTTTTCATGGACATCATCTTGTGTGTGCATCACTCTATGTCTATGGATATCCTTGTTTGTTCCTTGTGGGACTAACCCATGTAGGTATTGAAAGTGCAATTCACTCAAATGTATAGCTCCAAGTGATCTACATCAACATTGAGCATCCACATCTTCAACATCTACATGAAGTCATCATCGACAAAACCCGAGGTTAGTTCATCCCTCTAAGGGGGGATATCACATCTAGGGGGAGCTTTAATCTAAGACTTGAGCTAAAGCAACTCTAAAGATGTGAACACAACAATGCTTTATGTAAAAGTGGTAACCCCACTTGAGCTTAAACGATGAGTATGACCTATGATCAAGTGTTCTCACTTGACTCCTAAGTCAATATACTCATATATAGATGACCTTGTCATCGTAAATTGCTTGATAGATGCTAGAATTGGTTGTGCATGCCTTGTCACATATTTCAATTGCCATCTTATTGTGTGAGCATGTTGGTTGCATATTTTACTCATTCGAGGACATCCACTTGTTGTTTTGATTGTTTGGTTTTATTTCCTTTTGCCAAGTGGATGGACAAGAATGCCTAAGAACCTCCTCTAGATATTTATGCTTTTCTCGTCTCAAACTCTATTCATGATACATCACAAAATTTGATCAAGTCAGATTCGAACCACTCTGTGTGAGGAGCGCTCGGAGTCCCCGATTCGTCATAGACTTAAACTTCCAAAACCTCTTTATGATTCTCGGTCTGACCGATACCCTACTTTCGGTCCTACCGAGATCATTAAGTTGATCTAGGTTTTCGATCTCGGTGCAGCCGATTTGAACCATTCGGTCACACCGAGTTGCAACAACTGTATACAGTTTTGCATCTCGGTGCCACCGAGTTGTTCCACTCAGTCACACCGACAGGGTCGGGCTATATATAGTCACGAGCAAAAATTTGGAAATTTCTCCGAACCCCTTCGCCCGCGCGATAGCCTGCTCTGCCAACTTGGTCTCCGAATCGTCTCCTCGCTGCCAGCCGCCTCCAGTCGCTGGTCTCCGTCGCCGTCAACAGAAATTCAACCCCGCCGTTGCCGCCGTAGCGAGTCTCCGCCGAACTAGGGTATGGACTCGATCTTTGTGCTATGCCCCAATCCGATTCTTAGCACATCGTGATCATCATGATTCTTGCCACGTTTGTTAAACTTCTATCCAGTCAATGAACTCGTAGATTAGGTTTAATTCGAAAATTTTAGGGTTAGGTTTCCGCCGAAACCATCTCGGACCCACCAAGTTGAAAATCTCGGTCCCACCGATTTGGCTTATGCCATTGCACAAGTGAGACTCGGTTTGACCGAGAATTACTTATCGGTGTGACTGATTTTGGAACTCTATGAAACCCTAGCAGTCTCGGTACCACCGAACTGTGACTCGGTCTGACCGAGTTCACTAGTTTAGGTGCCAAAACTGCTTCGGTATCACCAAGTTTAGAAATCAGTAGATCCGAGATGCTTTCAGTGGGAAACTAAAACTAAGTTTTTGAATTATTCTTTTGCAAAAATCTCTGCATTTTGTGATGCTTATCCACTCTATCTCATCTATAACCTATTCACAGGGTCAGCAGTCAGAGTTTGCATCATGTCAGACCAAAGTGATAGCCAGAACTTGTCAGAGCAGCAAGTGTAGATGAGTGAGGGCACTAGTCCCTCAAGTTCCTCAAATGATGGCAGCAGGAGCACCCCTAGCAATCTGCCTAAAGCTGCCACAAGACAGAGAAAGAAGAGAACCTTAGACTCAGAAGATGAGGATTATGTGGCAGAAGAGGAAGCAACTTCCAAGAGAGTTAAGCCAGCACAGGGCATAAAACCAGGGATGAAGATCAAAAGGCCAGCAGGCAGGCATCCTATGTCAAAGGCCAGAGCTTCAACTGAGAAGCCCACTCCCATTGAGCCAGTTGCTACTGAAGGCAAGAAGAGGAAAGAAAGGGTGAAGAAAACTGTAGCCAAAGTGCTTGGCAAGGCTTCCATCATGGAAGATGAGGAGGAAGAAGAAGAGGTAGCTGCACCAGCACCTAAGGCACCCAAGCTGATGGGTGATGCCATAAGAACAGGGGCAGCTACTTCCAAGGCCAAGCCAGCTCCAAAGCCAAAGCCAAAGAGAAACACAAGAAGCATCCCAGATACTGAGAAGAACAAGGCCCCAGTGCCTGAAGCTGCAGAAGAAGAAGAAGAGAATGTTCTTAGAAAGCTCAAGCCCAAGATCCCAGACCACAACGATGCTCATCCTGTGGCTGAGGATATGAAACTCAGGAGAGATTTAGGGCTCCAGAAGTGGAGAGAAGTAGACTCGTATGCTTCAAGGAGAAGGACTGCAGTTGACTACAGGTTTCACACCAAGGAGCAGCAAGACTTTTATGAGACGGTGCTGCTAGACAAGAAGCCAATTGTCTGTGATATGAGATGGGTTGATTGGCAATACATCAAGGACAACAAAGAGTACTACCCTGGAGTGCAGGACAGCTTCAAGGCATGTGGAGTAGAGGACTTTGTTGGGCAGAAGCTCACAAAGTGGAACCAGGAACTCATCATGCAGTTCTACTCCACAGCCCATTTCTATCCAGATGGCAGGATTGTATGGATGTCAGAGGGTACGAGGTACCAGTCTACAGTTGCTGAATGGGCTCAGCTGATTAATGCCCTAGAAGAGCATGACGATGACTTGGACATTTATGCCAAGAAGAAGATGGACCACAACTCAATGTCAAACATGTACAAGGAGATTCCAAATGAAGCACTTGATACGTTCAAATTTGGCTCAGTACACTATCTTCTGTCAGGGCTGCCAACCATCAACTGGATTCTTAGGCACACCCTATTGCCCAAGTCTGGAGATCACAAGATGATCAGGGGCCACGCGATCAACTTGCTTCATATCTTTGACGTGCCACAGAAATTTAAAGTCATGAGCCTTATGATTGAAACAATCAAAAGGACAGCAGCAGACCAAAAGAGGAGCTGTGGATATGCCCCACAGATTCAGGAGCTCATCAACTCTAAGATGGGCACGGGCATATACTTATTGGACAAGGAACACCTGCCCATCCGTCCAGACTTTGAAGATAATCAAGTGGTCATGACTGAGAATGAGCCATCATCTGCCCAAGCACAAGCCAAGAAGGAGAAGGCGAGGAAGGAGAAAGCTGCCAAGATGCCTACTCAAGAGGAGGCATCTGAATATTTCCTGAAAACCAAACAAGAGCAGCTTGGTTACTTGATTGCATCCACCCTGCGGATTGAGCAAGGACTAGCCACCCTAACTCAGAACCAGGCAAGCTTAGAGAGGATCATGGAACAAAAGTCCTATGACTTGGATGTCAAAGTGACAGAGATTCAGACTGCAATGGAGCAGCTCCAGGATGACATGCAGGAGAGGAGAGGCAAGACTACAACTGATGCCTTTGCCAGAGTGCCACGAGTTCCGAGGTCGTCTGCAGTGCCAGTTGCTGACCCCAGAGCCACCACGTCTGTACCAGCTAAAGCCTCAGTTCCACCAGCTCCAGCGTCCACTTCAGCCTCGACTCCGACCACGTCTACAGAAGGCTTCGTCCTTGGAGTGCTCCGGACTCCACCACCACCTGAAGATCAAGCATGAGTGTCGACTTAGCACTATGCATTTTCTAGGAACTTTTTGGTAACTTGTTGCCAAAGGGGGAGAAAATGTATAGATCATAGGCTTCGAGAGAGAGTGTTGCTTTTATTCTCTCTTGTTTTATTTGGTGTTTTTTCAAACTTTGTGTGTTTGATCATAAGCTACACTTAATGTTTGCTTAATATTATCATCTTATCTATCTTATGTGATCATTCACTATTCTTGGTGATGAGTGCATGTATTTCATTCTTATCATTTTAAGCGCTCCACCAAGATGTATGTGACATGGAAGAGTAACCCATGACTCTAACTCTTTGTGCATTTGCAGTCCAAAGCAAATTTGAAATATGCACAAATTTAGGGGGAGCTCTTACTTGTCACATACTTCTCAAAGCGACGATATATTTCATGCTTATTATCATTTGTCGAAGCTTTGATCTATATGTTGTCATCAATTACCAAAAAGGGGGAGATAGAAAGTGCAACTATCCCTAGGTGGTTTTGGTAATTCATAACAACTATCCCTAATGCTATTCCAAGATGACTATTTCAGGAAAGCTCAATGATTGGCATGGCATGGATGTGAAAGTGGAACCCTCAAAATGCTAAGGACAAAGGATTGGCTCAAGCTCAAAAGCTCAAGACTATTCATTTTATATTTTAGTGATCCAAGATCACATTGAGTCTTTAGGAAAAGCCAATACTATCAAGGAGGGATGAGGTGTTGCTTAATGAGCCTCTTGCTTCATGTGCTTAGTGATATGCTCCAAAACCCTCAACTACTTTCCCATATCCACATATGACCTAAACCCTAAGCCAAACTCGGTCCTACCGATTCTTTCTATCCGGCGCCACCGAGTTTCACTTGTCATAAGCCACTACCAAACCCTAGCATTTCGGTTCTACCGATAGGGATCTCGGTCTCGCCGAGATGGGATTGCAAACTCTCTGTTTCCCTTTCATAACTTTTCGGTCTCACCGAAAGAGCGAATCGGTCCCACCGAGATTGCAGTGTAAACTCTCTGTTTCCTTTTTGTAACTTTTCGGTCTCACCGAAAGAGCAAATCGGTCCCACCGAGTTTACCTGACCAACTCTCTGGTTAGCTTATTACCAAACTCGGTCTCACCGATTTTGTGTAATTGGTCTCACCGATATTACGTTATGCCCAAACCCTAACCATATTGGTCCTACCGAGTTGCATGTCAGTCCCACCGAAAATCTCTAACGGTCACTAGGTTTACCTTTTCGGTCCGACCGAGTTTGTTGATTCGGTCCCACCGAGATTGGAAAACTGTGTGTAACGGTTGGATTTTGTGTGGAGGCTATATATACCCCTCCACCTCCTCTTCATTCGTTGAGAGAGCCATCAAAACACATACACAATTCCAACTCATATGTTCTGAGAGAGAACCACCTACTCATGTGTTGAGACCAAGATATTCCATTCCTACCATATGAATCTTGATCTCTAGCCTTCCCCAAGTTGCTTTCCACTCAAATCTTCTTTCCACAAAATCCAAATCCTATGAGAGAGAATTGAGTGTTGGGGAGACTATCATTTGAAGCACAAGAGCAAGGAGTTCATCATCAACACACCATTTATTACTTCTTGGAGAGTGGTGTCTCCTAGATTGGCTAGGTGTCACTTGGGAGCCTCCGACAAGATTGTGGAGTTGAATGAAGGAGTTTGTAAGGGCAAGGAGATCGCCTACTTCGTGAAGATCTACCGCTAGTGAGGCAAGTCCTTCATGGGCGATGGCCATGGTGGGATAGACAAGGTTGCTACTTCGTGGACCCTTCGTGGGTGGAGTCCTCCGTGGACTCGCGCGACCGTTACCCTTCGTGGGTTGAAGTCTCCATCAACGTGGATGTAGGATAGCACCACCTATCCGAACCACGGGAAAAACATCCGTGTCTCCAATTGCGTTTGAATTCTCCAAACCCTTCCCTTTACATTCTTGCAAGTTGCATGCTTTACTTTCCGCTGCCAATATACTCTTAGCATGCTTGCTTGAATTGTGTGATGATTGCTTGACTTGTCCTACAATAGCTAAAATCTGCCAAGAACTAAAATTGGGAAAATGTTAAGTTTTTATTTGGTCAAGTAGTCTAATCACCCCCCCTCTAAACATACTTTCGATCCTACACCACTCAAGTAGAACAAGTACTTAAAGCTCAAAATGATTTGCTCAATGAATTGAATAGTAAGAATAATGATAATGCTGTTAGAGTGGCTACTAGAACTGGTAGAATGACTCAGGAACCTTTGTATCCTGAAGGCCACCCTAAGAGAATTGAGCAAGATTCTCAGAGAAATAATATAGATGCACCGAGTCCTTCTAAAAGGAAGAAAAAGAAAAATGATAGGACTTTGCATGCTTCTAGTGATCCTATTGTTGAAACACCTGAGAATCCAAATGATATTTCTATTTCTGATGCTGAAACACAATCTGGTAAAGAACCTGAAACTAGTGATAATGTTAATGATAATGTTAATGATGATGCTCAACCTAGTAATGATAATGATATAGAAATTGAACTTGCTGTTGATCTTGATAACCCACAATCAAAGAATCAACGTTATGATAAGAAAGACTTTGTTGCTAGAAAACATGGTAAAGAAAGAGAACCATGGGTTCAGAAACCCATGCCTTTTCCTCCCAAACCATCCAAGAAAAAGGATGATGAGGATTTTGAGCGCTTTGCTGAAATGATTAGACCTATCTTTTTGCATATGCGATTAACTGATATGCTCAAAATGAATCCTTATGCTAAGTATATGAAAGATATTGTTACAAATAAGAGAAAGTTACCGGAAGCTGAAATTTCCACCATGCTTGCTAATTATACTTTTAAGGGTGGAATACCAAAGAAACTTGGAGATCCCGGTGTACCAACTATACCATGCTCCATTAAAAGAAACTATGTTAAAACTGCTTTATGTGATCTTGGAGCCGGTGTTAGTGTTATGCCTCTCTCTCTTTATATCGTAGACTTGATTTGAATAAGTTGACACCTACTGAAATATCTTTGCAAATGGCTGATAAATCAACTGCTATACATGTCGGTATTTGTGAGGATGTGCATGTTGTAGTTGCAAACGTTACTATTTTAACGGACTTTGTTATTCTTGATATTCCCGAGGATGATAGTATGTCTATTATTCTTGGAAGACCCTTTTTGAATACTGCAGGGGCTGTTATTGATTGCACTAAAGGCAATGTCACTTTTCATGTTAATGGTAATGAGCACACGGTACACTTTCCGAGGAAACAACCTCAAGTTCATAGTATCAACTCTATTGGAAAAATTCCATCGATTATATTTGGAGATTTTGAATTTCCTCTTCCTACTATCAAGAAGAAATATGATATTCTTATTATTGGGGATGTGCATATCCCCGTTGAGGTAACATAGTGTTATTCGAAATTTCTCTGGTTCCATGTTATTCGGAATGAGTTCGTTAACAAGACTTGATCAACCTTGTTAGTGGATTCATTTTTGATGATCATGAGATGGATGAAACTAGAAGGCACAACCTTTTGTACCTTCCTTTTACTTTCTGTTATTTATATTAGATAAAATAAAAATATTATTTTTCTGTCTGTTATCTGATTATCCATGCAATATACAAATACCCCGAAAATAAAATTTCTCCAAATGCCCTGAAATTTAAATATGATTTTTTCTGGAATATTTGAGAATATTTGGCACTAAGAAGACAGCAGGGGGTTCACCCACCTGCCCACGAGGGTGGAGGGCGCCCCCTGCCTCGTGGGCCCATGGTGGCCCTCCTCCACTTATCCTTTCACCCACACACTCATTCTTCCTCCCCCAAACACGAATATCCAGCTCAAACCCGAGTCCAAGCTCGTTTTGTTGCCATTTTCGATCTCCTTGCTCAAAGCACCTCTCACAAAACTGCTTGGGGAGATTATTCCTTGGTATGTGACTCCTCCATTGGTCCAATTAGTTTTTGTTCTAGTGCTTTATTCATTGCAAAATTTTGCTGCCTAGGTGACCATGTTCTTGAGCTTGCATGTCAAATTTATATGGTTCCAAGTAGTTTTGATGCATGATATAGGCTCTAGGCACTTGTAGGAGTAGTTGCTATCAATATTATTGAGTTTGGTTTACTTTCATTTTGAAGTTACTAAAAAATTTCAGAATTTTTCAAAGGAAGAAATATGCTTAGGAAAATGTTCCAGGGTGGTTCTTCATGGAAGCAAGGACCCATGCTTGCAATGCATGATGCTGATGATGAGCCACCAAGAGACGCTCCAGTGCGTCCTTGTGAATGGCCTTCTGAGAACTTTATGGATCGAGCGGGAATTAAGGAAGAATTTAACGCATATTTGTGTAACGCTGATCTTGTGAGCTTCGAGGAAGAGAAGTGCAGCCAGTATCATAATCTCACAAGTTCCTTTGTGAGGAGGTTTGAATTTTCATCTTCACGTAATTCTCCAACTGTCTTGTTTGATCTTTATGAAAATTCTGACACTATGGACTTAGAGGATTTTACCACTGCTTGCAAACTTCCACAATTGGGTAGTATAAGGGATCCTCACAGATCTGAATTCAGAGATTTTCTTGCTAGCATAACTGTGGGAGAATCTAGAGATATAACACAAGCTACCATAGGGAGCATTCACTTTCCTGCTATACATTATTTTGCTCTCTTCATAGGTAGATACATTAATGGTAAAGATGAGGCATGTCACATGTGTGTCCCTGACCTCAGTATTCTTAAGAGTGCTGTGTTAGGAGATAAATCTTATAATTTGGGAGCCATTGTTGCACATAGGTTGCATCTTAATAGATTTAATGGAGATTTCTTTGGAGGAATTTATGCAACCCACATAGCTAATTTTCTTGGTATAGCCATACGCGAAGATGATATTGAATTACCCCCTGCTTACCTAGACATTAATGCTATGGTTCACCACCAGTTTGTCGAGAGGAATAAATCACCTCTCAAGTATCGACTAATCTTTGACAGACGCTGTGTTGTCCATATTACTCTCCCTGCTCCTGCGTTCTTTGATCATCAGGCAAAAGGAAGACATGTTATTACCAGAGAGGAGGCAGATGAGTACGAGAGGAGAGTGAAGGCTGCTCGTCGCCACGCTGCAGCGCAGGAGGCAATAGCCGCTGCATCTCAGTACGACCCCAACTACTATTATGGATATCCGCCAGGCCAACCGTGGCCATAGACCAACTAAGGCCAAAAGCCTAAGCTTGGGGGAGTACGTATTTCCCACCGACATTATATTCATGTACACACACTCATTGCTAGATGTCGGTGCTCAAACTTTTTCATTGTATCATCCATGCTAGTTTACTTTCCTTTTTATGCTTTCTTCTTGTGTGTTTGATAAACCTTAAGAAAAACCAAAAAAATTAGTTGTAGCTTTTATTTAGTTTACTTTCCATGCTTGTAGTAGTAATTAAAAAGAAAACCCAAAAATATTTCATGTTCTTCTTTTACTTGTTGGGAGCTCTCCCGTGTAAATAGTTTTATTTCTTTTATTTGGGGGTCGATAGGAGAAGACCATGATTAAATTGTTGAAGTGGCTCTTATATGCATAATTGTTGATCTAACAAAAGAGCCCATATTGCCTTGTCTTCTCCTGTTTATTGAATGCTTGCAGATTCTAGCTTAGTCCAATGCACATGCACAATTATTATTATTCACATCGTTCGGTCGTGCAAGTGAAAGTAAATTATGACGATATATGATGGACTGACTGAGATGAGAAAGGCTGGTATGAACTCGACCTCTTTTGTTTTTGTAAATATGATTAGTTCATCGTTTCTGATTCGGCCTATTATGAATAAACATGTTTGCAATGACAACTAGAGATCATAGTTCTTGTGCCATGCTTGATTAGCTATGAGTTATAATGGTTTACCTTGCGTGCCAACATGCTATTTAAATGGTTATGATGTGGTATGATAGGGTGGTATCCTCCCCTGAATGATTTAAGTGACTTGACTTGGCGCATGTTCACGCATGTAGTTGAAACAAAATCAACATAGCCTTCATGATATTTATGTTCATGGTGGATTATATCCTACTCATGCTTGCATTCGGTGTTGATTAATTTTAATGCATGTTCATGACTGTTGTCACTCTCTAGCTAGTCGCTTCCTAGTCTTTTGCTAGCCTTCACCTGTACTAAGCGGGAATACTGCTTGTGCATCCAACTCCATAAACCCCAAATTTATTCCATATGAGTCCACCATACCTACCTATATACGGTATCTACCTGCCGTTCCAAGTAAATTTGTATGTGCCAAACTCTAAACCTTCAAATAACTATCCTGTTTTGTATGCTCGAACAACTCATGTATCAACTAGGGCTGTCCGTATCTTCCATGTTACGCGGGTTATTCTCAAAAGGAGTGGACTCCACTCCTCACTCACGAGAAAGTGGCTGGTCACCGGGATGCCCAATCCCATGCTTTATGCAAATCAAATCAAAATAATTGCAAACAAAACTCCCCCTGGGACTCTTGTTAGTTGGAGGCACTCGTTGTTTCGAGCAAGCCATGGATTGATGCTTGTTGGTGGAAGGGGGAGTATAAACTTTTCCATTCTGTTTGGGAACCGCCTATAATGTGTGTAGCATGGAAGATATCACCATCTCTTGGTTGTTATGTTGACAATGAAAGTATACCGCGCAAAATATTATTCACCTCTATTTCAAAACCGACCTCTGGCACCTCTGCAAATCCCTGCTTCCCTCTGCGAAGGGCCTATCTATTTACTTTTATGTTGAGTCATCATCCTCTTATTCAAAAGCACCAGTTGGAGAGCACTGCTATCATTTGCATTCATTATTGTTAGTTTACATTGGGTATGACTTGACTGGATCTCTTTTACCATGAATTACAATGTCTAGTCAGTCCTTGGTCTTTAAAGGTGTTCTGCATTTATGTTTTGCGGTCTCAAAAAGGGCTAGCGAGATACCATCTTGTTATATCATATTATGATTGTTTTGAGAAAGTGTTGTCATCTGAGATTTATTATTATTGCTCGCTAGTTGATTATGCCATTGATATGAGTAAACTTGAGACCTAAGCGTTATTGTGAATGCGGTTAGTTATAATCTTTGCTGAAAACTTGAATGCTAGCTTTACATATTTACAACAACAAGAGCAAACAGAGTTTGTAAAAGTTTTTCTTTATCACTTTCAGTTTGTCAACTAAATTGCTTGAGGACAAGCAAAGGTTTAAGCTGGGGGAGTTGATACGTCTCCGTCGTATCTACTTTTCCAAACACTTTTGCCCTTGTTTTGGACTCTAACTTGCATGATTTGAATGGAACTAACCCGGACTGACGTTGTTTTCAGCAGAATTACCATGGTGTTATTTATGTGCAGAAACAAAAGTTCTCGGAGTGACCTGAAACTTCACGGAGCAACTTTTGGGAAAAATATAAAAAATACCTGCAAAAGATGAAGTCCAGGGGGCCCACCACCTGTCCACGAGGGTGGGGGGCGCGCCTGCCCCCCTAGGGCGCACCCCTACCTCGTGGGCCCCCTGGAGCTCCTCCAACTCCAACTCCAACTCTATATATTATGTTTCGGGGAGAAAAAAACCAGAGAGAAGAATTCATCACGTTTTACGATACGCAGCCGCCGCCAAGCCCTAAAACCTCTCGGGAGGGCTGATCTAGAGTCTGTTCAGGGCTCCGGAGAGGGGAATCTGTCGCCATCGTCATCATCAACCATCCTCCATCACCAATTTCATGATGCTCACCGCCGTGCATGAGTAATTCCATCGTAGGCTGGCTGGACGGTGATGGGTTGGATGGGATCTATCATGTAATCGAGTTAGTTTTGTTAGGGTTTGATCCCTAGTATCCACTATGTTTTGAGATTGATGTTGCTATGACTTTGCTATGCTTAATGCTTGTCACTAGGGCCTGAGTGACATGATTTTAGATCTGAACTGATTATGTTTTCATCAATATATGAGAGTTCTTGATCCTATCTTGCAAGTCTATAGTCACCTATTATGTGTTATGATCCGTTAACCCCGAAGTGACTATAATCGGGATACTTACCGGTGATGACCGTAGTTTGAGGCGTTCATGTATTCACTATGTGTTAATGCTTTGTTCTGGTACTCTATTAAAAGGAGGCCTTAATATCCCTTAGCTTCCGTAAGGACCCCGCTGCAATGGGAGGGTAGGACAAAAGATGTCATGCAAGTTCTTTTCCATAAGCATGTATGACTATATTCGGAATACATGCCTACATTACATTGATGAACTGGAGCTAGTTCTGTGTCACCCTAGTTTATGACTGTTGCATGATGAACCGCATCCGGCATAATACTCCATCACCGATCCATTACCTACGAGCTTTCCATATATTGTTCTCCGCTTATTTACTTTTCCGTTGCTATTGCTATCATCACTACAAAATACCAAAAACACTACTTTTGCTACCATTACCTTTTGCTACCGTTACCACTACTATCATATTACTTTGCAACTAAACACTTTGCTGCAGATACTAAGTTTCCAGGTGTGGTTGAATTGACAACTCAGCTGCTAATACTTGAGAATATTCTTTGGCTCCCCTTGTGTCGAATCAATAAATTTGGGTTGAATACTCTACCCTCAAAAACGGTTGCGATCCCCTATACTTGTGGGTTATTAGAAGGAGGCCGAATTTGACAGGGGGGATCCTCCTCCCCCGCCTAGGCCGGCACACCAAGGGGGAAACTTCCCCCCTTGGCGCTGCCCTCTCCTCCCCCTCCAACCTATATATACATGAGGATTTCCCTCTTTTGAATATACAAGTTTTGGAGCCTCCTCTAGTTCTTTTATTTCTTATTCAAGTTGGTCCTAGTTTACTAATTAGATCTTGGCTAATTCTCTTGTCCTCATAATTAGAAGCCCAGTGTGTTTCTAATCTCCTCCCTCTAATTCTCCAGCGCTGATTAGCTCTGGAAGGCGAAGCGCTGCTAGATCGTAAAGGCTACACGCTTGCAACCAAGTAGAGAGGTCGTGCTTTCGGTCTTCACTTGGAGGAAATGTTCCTGGGCGGTACGAGGGATCATTCATCGATGGTTTGAGGGACTCCAAGTACGAACTACACGGAAACGTTCTTATTCTGCTACAACTCAGTGACGGTAAGGATCGTGATCCCAACCCGTATGCATCTTCATATTGATCTTGATCGTATGTGTGATTTTTTCTTCTTCAAATGATAGTCTCCCCAACACTCAACTCTCTCTCACAGATTTGGCTATGGTGAAAGAAGGATTTGAGTGGAAGGCAACTTGGGGAAGGCTAGAAATCTTGGTTCAAATGGTAGGAATGGAATCTCTCTCAGAAAATGAATGGTGGAAATGTAGGCATGTTCTGATGGCTCTCCACAATGAGAAGAAGGGGGTGGAGGGGGTATATATAGCCTCCACACAAAATCCAGCCATTACACACTTTTGACCCATCTCGATGGCACCGATCAGAAAACTCGGTGGCACCAATCTGTAGAAAAAATATGAACATTAGGAATCTCGGTTGGACCGACGGAAACAACTCGGTGGTACCGATGTGTTAGGGCTTAGGGCAAACTTCATCTTGGTGGCACCGATTGCATCAACTCGGCCAGACCGAAGTGAGTGCAATGAGCAACAGAAAATCAGTCAAGCCAACTCGGTGGAACCGATTGCAACATCTCAGTGAGACCAAAGTGATTGCAACAAGTCACGGAGCACTGGCAAGGCCATCCCGGTGAGACCGAGATCCATATTGGTGTGACCAAACTATTAGGATTTTTGGCAGTGGCTATGTCAAGATGAACTCGGTGGCTTCGGATGGAAATATTGGTGGGGCCGAGTTGGAGTTTAGGTTTTGGACATATTTGGATAGAGAAAGTGGCTGAGGGTTTTGGAGCAATTTCACTAAGCACTTTGAGCAAGTAGACCATTAAGCAACACCTCATCCCCTTTTAATAGTATTGGCTTTCCTATGGACTCAATGTGATCTTGGATCACTTAAACAAAAATGTAGAGTCTTGAGCTTTTGCCAATCCTTGTCCTTAGTATTTTGAGGGATGCACATCTCTATGTCATGCCATGCCATACATTGAACATCCTGAAATACTTATCTTGAATGAATATTAGTTCAATGAGATATATGTTGTTATGAATTACCAAAACCACCTGGGGATTAGTTGCACTTTCAATCTCCCCCTTTTTGGTAATTGATGACAACATACAGATCAAAGCTTTGACAAATGATTAAATGAATGAAATACATCGTCGCTTTGAGAAGTATGTGATAAGCAAGAGCTCCCTGGTGGGCCTGCTTGCGACGGGGAGAAAAAATCGCCACGACTCCCTTGACTCCCTCTCCCTCTCTCGACTCTGCCTCACGCCACCTCCCCGGGCGGTGGTCCGGGCGGCTCCCCGGCGTCCTCTCCTTGCCCCCACCCCTCCGTCCTCCCTCCCCGTCGCCGCCGGACGACGCCCCCAGATCTGGTCGGGTGGTCTCGATGGCGGCGGGTATTCCTTTCCCACGCGTGCGGTGCCCTACCCGGGGCAGGGCTCGGCAGCGGGAGCAGCTCGGCTGGCGGCAGTCCGCCATCCTGGCGGTGGGGATGGCAGCTGGCGCGGTGGTGGCACAGCCTCTTAGCGGTAGGGCGGCCTAGTGGTGCTGGGTGGCTGGCCGTGCGACCCCGGCCCAGATCTGGTCCCTTAGGGCCCCATCTGGGTCCTAGCGGGCCGACGCCGGCGTGGCTTCGCTACCTCTGGCATGGTGAAGTGGAGGGGCGGCTCGGACAGGGAGCAGAGACGCTGACGGCACGCCTTCTGCAGCGCGACGGTGGAGCTTTACGGGCATTTGAGGGCATGGCCAGGCATGTGGGTCCACGGGCTTAGTATGCTCCTGCTGTTGCGTCCGATCGGATCCGGTTGGTGATAGTGGAGGTTGGGGCCTCCCGCGTGCTGACGTGCTGCTGCTCCTAGTCCTGGCTTCTCTTCTTTGCTGTGCAGGTCCCACTTCACGGTGCCGTGGTGAGACAGACAACGTGGGAGACTCAAGACCGTATTGGCGAAGGTTGATGGTCGGTTTGGTGGCATGCTCGGGAGCGCCCGGGGTGATGGTTGGGATCGGGAGAAATCCCTGTTGGCCTGGCCGACTCTGATGCAGTGGCGCCTGAGGGTGCGACCGGACCTTCCTGGAGGGCGTTGGGTATCACCCTTCCTTTCTCCTTGCCGTGTACCAGAGGAAACCCTTGCACTAGCGTCATCATTGTCGCGTTCTTTCTTGGAGGTGTTGTGCGGTACCGGCGCGGAGCTTGGTGGAAGATCCTCGGTGGGCGCAGCGATCACGATGATTCTTCGTTTTTGTTGATCCATCATTGTCGGCATTTGTTTCTTTTATATTTTCTCTTCCGTTTCTTTTGGGCGTGACTGTGCTTCTTCCGCCCCAGCACCTATCGCGAGTTGTATCGTTGATGGTTGCTTTGTAATACAAAGCAGCGGGAACCCTATTTCGAGAGCAAGAGCTCCCCCCTAAATTTGTGGGTTATTAAAAATTTGCATTTGAATGCAAATGCACAATCGATTAGGATCATGGGTCACTCTTCCATGTCACATACATATTGGTGGAGTGCACAAAATGATATGAGTTAAATAACATGCACGCATCACCAAAGACAAAAGTGAATGGTCATACATAAAAGTGATAGGAAAAAGCATTAAGCACACATTAAGCATAGTATGATCAATCACACACCAAATTCAACGTAGTATCTCACAAGTATAACAAACAAGTAGCATGAATCAAACGAACATAGTAGCAAGAACTCGAGAGAAACCAAAGAGCAAAAGCGAGACACACTCTCTCGAAGCCTAATGATCTGTACAGTTTCTCCCCCTTTGACAACAAGTACCAAAAAGCTCAAAAAAGTATAGAGCTATGCATCTCTCTAGGCACGGTCCTCCAGAGCTCCTAAAGGTGACTTCTAGCTGGTGGCTCCAGTCTGCGTAGATGGCATTGAGAGAAGTGCATCCGCAAATGCTTCTGACGATGTCTGTTGTACTGGTGGAGTAGAGACTGGACGTGGTACTGTGGCAGTAGCGGCAGGTGCAGAAAGAGTGGTCCTCATATCCGCAACTAGCATAACTGAAGATCTAGGTGCCCTGGGTACCGCCTGAACTCTCTGAGTAGTAGGTCTCTCATCTCCACTGTCCTCTGCAGAAATCTTGCTTGCCTTGACATCATCTTTGAGTTTCTGCACAATTGTCTGAACCTCTATGATCTTTACATCAAGATCATGAACCTTTGTCTCGACAATCCGCTCTAGACTCTCCTGGTTCTTGGAGACGTCGGCCAAACTCCACTAAATCCTCAGGGTGGCCTCTAGCATATATGTCATCTGGTCATTCCTTGACTTGAGGTTGGCTATCGGAGCAATGGGTGTTGTGGCTTCTTGAGTTGCTTTTATTACTGCTGCTGCCTCGATCTTCTCTTGAGCCTCAGCAGATGTGGGGTGTGAGGGATACATCACCACCACATTATCTTCAAACTCAGGCCGAAGAGGGAGATGCTCATGATCAAGTAAATAAGTGCTCGTTCCAACTTTGGAGTTGATGAGCATTTGAATGTGTGGAGCATATCCACAAGATCTCTTCCGATCAGCATCTGTCCTCTTGACCGTCTCAACAATCAGACTCATGACTTTGAACTTCTGAGGGGTGTGATGTCTACTACGCAACTTTATTCTTATAGACACGTGTTGGGCCTCCAAGCGTAGAGTTTTGTAGGACAGTAGCAATTTCCCCTCAAGTGGATGACCTAAGGCTTATCAATCCGTGGGAGGTGTAGGATGAAGATGGTCTCTCTAAAATGACACCGCGGTCAAATACAAGAAATCTCTTGTGTCCCCAACACACCCAATACAATGGCAATTTGTATAGGTGCACTAGTTCGGTGAAGAGATAGTGATACAAGTGTAATATAGATGGTAGAAATATATTTTTATAATCTGAATAAATAAAAAAGCAAGGTAGCAAATAGTAAACACGCACAAAAACGGTATTGTAATGCTTGAAAATGAAGCCTAGTGTCTGTACTTTCGCTAGTGCAATCTCTCAACAATGCTAATATAATTGGATCATATAACCACCCCTCAAAGTGCGATGAAGAATCACTCCAAAGTTCCTATCTAGCGGAGAACATAAGAATAAATTGTTTGTAGGGTACGAAACCACCTCAAAGCTATTCTTTCCGTTCGATCTATTCAAGAATACATACTAGAATAACACAAAGCTATTCTTTCCGTTCGATCTATCCAAGAGTTCATACTAAAATAACACCAAAGCAAATTCATATTCATAATACTCAATCCAACACAAAGAACTTAAAAGAGTGCCCCAAGATTTCTACCGGAGAAACAAAGACAAGAACTTGCATCAACCCCTATGCATAGATTACCCCAATGTCACCTTGGGGATCCGTGAGTTGGGTGCCAAAAGATATATCAAGTGAATCAATATGCTACCCCATTGTCACCACGAGTATTCAATTACAAGACATATATCAGGTGTTCTCAAATCCATAAAAGTATTCAATCCAATAAAATGAAATCTCAAAGTGAAAACTCAATTCATCACAACAAGATAGAGAGGGGAAAACACCATAAGATCCGACAATATTAACAAAGCCCGTGATACATCAAGATCATGACATCTCAAGAACACAAGGGAGAGAGAGATAACACATAGCTACATGTACAAACCCTCAGCCCCGAGGGCGGACTACTCCATCCTCATCGTGGTGGTCGTCGGGGTGATGAAGATGGCCACCGGACATGATTCCCCCCTCCGGCAGGGTGCCGGAACAGGGTCTAGATTGTTTTTCGGTGGCTACAGAGCCTTGCGGCAGCGGAACTTCTGATCTAGGTTAACCTGAAGGTTTTTTGGAATATTTGTGAATTTATAGGGTAAAGAGGGGGTGCAGGAGGCCACCGAGGTGGGCACAACCCACCTGGGCGCGCTTGGGCCCCCAGGCGCACCATGGTGGGTTGTGCCCCGCTCGAGGCACCCCCGAGGTGCTGCTCTGGCCCATCCTGGGTGTTCTGGTCCGTAAAAATTCTCCAAAAAGTTTCGCGGTGTTTGGACTCCGTTTGATATTGATTTTCTGCGATGTAAAAACAAGCAAAAAATAGCAACTGGCACTGGGCACTGGGTCAATAGGTTAGTCCCAAAAAATGATATAAAGTTGCTATAAAATGATTTTAAAACATCCAGGAATGATAATATAACATCATGAATACTTCATAAATTATAGATACATTGGAGACGTATCAGCATCCTCAAGCTTAATTCCTACTCGTCCTCGAGTATGTAAATGATGAAAAAAATAGTTTATGAAGTGTGAATGCTAGCAAAGTGCATAAGTTTGATCAATGATAATTTCAATCACTTTTCCTATCATCATAACATCAATTCTTTCTTATAAAACTTCTCATGTTAAAGTAGCAACTAATTCAAATGTTGAGGTTCAAACAATGAACTCTGTTGAAACTCAACAACCTATGCTCTCAGTCACCAAGCAATTGCAATTCAACTTATTGAATAGAGTTTAAGTAAGAGATCCACATACTCAACCATCATATAGTCTTCTATGATTGCTAACACTCACCTCATACACATGAGCAAAACGTTTGAACCGAACACATAGAAATATAGGGGCTTATAGTTTCACCTCCCAACGTATTCACCTCAAGGGTGATGTCAACAATAATAACTCATGCTACCCATATCAAAATGGATATATGTGCCTAGATCTTTCCTCACCACATGATACTTGCCAAAAGATAAAAATAAAAAGGAATAGAGAGAAGAACTTTGACTCTTTGCATAAAAGTAAATACATAAAAGTAAAAGATAGGCCCTTCGCAGAGGGAAGCAGAGGTTGCCATGCGCTTATTTGTTTGTATGCTCAACCCCTTAGTGCAAAAGAACGTCACGTTTTATTGCCCCTTATGATAGCAACCTTTATTATGCGGTTTGTCGCTTTTATTCTTTGCCATCACAAGTTCGTACAATGCTCAATTTTCTCTTACACTAAATGATCTAACAGTTTTAGAAGCAATTTTTATTGCCTTATTGCACCGATGATAACTTACTTGAAGGATCTTGCTCAATCCTTAGGTAGGTATGGTGGACTCTTGAAAATAAGATTTGGGTTTAAGAGTTTTTTGGATGCACAAGTAGTATCTCTAGTTGGTGCGGAGTTTCTGGCTAGCAAAGATGGGGGGCAAGCACCACATGTTGAAGGATCTATGACAATATAACTTCTATGTGAATATGAACAAACATAAACCATTACGTTGTCTTCCTTGTCCAACGTCAACAATTTTGGCATATAATATTTTGATGGGGGCTCACAATCACAAAAGATTTCCATGATAGTGTATTTGCATGTGAAAGTTCTCTTGCTTATACTAATTATTCGTGAATTGCTTGTATGACCAATATTGTGATTGTCAAGCCTCAAAAGATTTCACTTTCTAAACCCAATGTGAAGCTACCACTAGGCATGATATGATTTCAACTTCATGATATTCAATTTATTCAATAATTTACTCATAGGATATAAGTGAAGCACAAGAGTAAATGACAAGCTACTCCAAAAAGATAAAAGTGAAAATCATGAGCATAATATTTTTTATATCAAATTAATTTAAGTGAAGCAACAGAGAATTTCTTCAAAAATACTAAAACACACCATGCTCAAAAAGATATAAGTGAAGCACTAGAGCAATTACATAGAAAAGAGCTTCGTTGATGGGATGCGAATGTCGCTTACCTAGCCTCCCTGGTAACTATTTGGGGAGTCTATTTTATTTAAAAACTTTCATATCTAAGAATTTTATTAAAACAGCAAGCAAAAACAAAATAAAATGACATTCTAAGAATAGCACACAGCATGTGAAGAAGCAAAAACTTAGGCTCAACCGATACTAACCGATAATTGTTGAAGAAGAAAGGTGGGATGCCTACTGGGGCATCCCCGAGCTTAGATGCTTGAGACTCCTTGAAATATTATCTTGTGATGCCTTGGGCATCCCCAAGCTTTAGCTCTTGTGTCTCCTTAATTCCTCTCATATCACGGTTTTCCTAAATCTCAAAAGCTTCATCCACACAAAACTCAACAAGAACTCGCGAGATAATTTAGTATAAACCAATGCAAAGAACGTTATCATTATCTACTGTAGAAAATAACTAAAATTATTATTCAACATTTCATACTAAATGCCTCTGCATATTTAATACTCCTATCCTCAAATAGAGTCATTAAACAAGCAAACATAACAGCAATCTGCCAAAACAGTACAGTCTATAAAGAATGCAAGATTATCAATAGTTGCCTAACTCCAAAAGTTATGAAAAAATTACCACACTGTTGAAAATTTATCAGAGCTTATTTTGCAAAAAGTTTCAACATTTTATCACATTCTGACTTTTCTAGGGAATTTTTGCAACATCGATAAACTTTCTGTTTTGAAACAGCAACTCATATACTTGCAAGATAAGCATGGCAAAGGCTATACTTGACATTTGTATTGAAATAAAAGATGAAAACATTAATATAAATAAAAGAAATAAAATACTAACAAAATTAATTGATGCTCCAAGCAAAACACATATCATGTGATGAATGAAAACATAGCTCCAAGTGAGGTTACCGATAATGTTGGAGACGAAAGAGGGGATGCCTTCCGGGGCATCCCCAAGCTTAGTTGCTTGGATCTTCCTTCAATATTACCTTGGGGTGCCTTGGGCATCCCCAATCTTAGGGTATTTTCACTCCTTGTTCTCCTCATATCGACATCTCACCCAAAACTTGAAAAGTTCAATCACACAAAACTTAACGGAACTTCGTGAGATAGGTTAGTATTATAAAGAGCAAACCATTTCACTTTGGTACTATCAAATACAAGATACATACTTGTTCTCACACAATTCCTACCTTATCATATCATTTCCACAATTTATATTGAGCAATATAAGCCATGGAAACTAGAAAACAACCAAACTATGTATTGAAAACAGAATCTGCCAAAAACAGAACATTCTGTAGTAATATGTACTCCAACCATACTTCTGCTACTCCAAAAAATCTGAAAAATTAGGAAAGCCTTGTTAATTTTTCTATTAATACTCTGCAAAAATAATTAGCATTTTGTCACGCTTCTGTTAAAAATGAGAATTGTTTTCCTGAGTGCAAAAGTTTCTGTTTTTCAGCAAGATCAAATCAACTATCACCGTAAGTCATCCCAAAGGTCTTACTTGGCACTTTATTGAAATTAAAGCAATAAAACATGATTACTATAGTAGCCTAATCATGTGAACACATAAAAACAGTAGGGGTAAATGTTGGGTTGTATCCCAATAAGTGCTTTTCTTTAATGCCTTTTAAGCTAGGCATGATGATTTCAATGATGCTCACATAAACGGTAAGAATTGAAACACAAAGAGAGCATCATGAAGCATATGAATAGCACATTTAAGTCTAACCCACTTCCTATGCATATGGATTTTGTGAGCAAACAACTTATGGGAACAAGAATCAACTAGCATAGAAAGGCAAAACAAGCACAACTTCAAGATTTTCAGCACATAGAGAGAAAACTTGATATTATTGCAATACCTACAAGCATATGTTCCCCGCTCATAATAATTTTCAGTAGCATTATGAATGAATTCAACAATATAACTTTCACATAAAGCATTCTTTTCATGATGTGAAAGCATAGAAAACTTATTACTCTCCACATAAGCAAATTTCTTCTCATCAATAGTAGTGGGAGCAAACTCAACAAAATAACTATCATGAGAGTGAAAATTAAAATCATGATGACAAGTTCATGGTTATCATTATTCTTTATAGCATATATGTCATCACCATCATCATCATAGATAGCAACTTTGTTATCATAGTCAATTGAAGCCTCATCCAAAATGCTGGATTCATCACTAAATAAAGTCATGACCTCTCCAAATCCACTTTCATCATTATAATCATCATAAATAGGAGGCATGCAATCATTATAACAAAATTGCACATCAAATCTTGGGGGACTAAAAATATCATATTCATCAAACATAGCATCCCCAAGCTTGTGGCTTTGCATATCATTAGCATCATGGATATTCAAAGAATTCATACTAAGAACATTGCAATCATGCTCATCGTTTATGCCAAACATTCTATTGAATTCTTCTTCTATCAATTGAGCACAATTTTCCTTTCCATCATTTTCACGAAAGATATTATAAAGATGATCAATAATATGATGCAACCCCAATTCCATTTTTTCTTTTATAAACCAAACTAGTGATAAAACAAGAAACTAAAAGATTCAATTGCAAGATCTAAAGATATACCTTCATGCACTCACCTCCCCGACAATGGCGCCAGAAAAGAGCTTGATGTCTACTATGCAACTTCATTCTTGTAGACACGTGTTGGGCCTCCAAGCTCAGAGTTCTATAGGACAGTAGAAATTTTTCCCTCAAGTGGATGATCTAAGATTTATCAATCCGTGGGAGGTGTAGGATGAAGATGGTCTCTCTCAAACGACTCTGCAATCAAATACAAGAAATATCTTGTGTCCCCAACACACCCAATACAATGGCGATTTGTATAGGTGCACTAGTTCGGCGAAGAGATAGTGATACAAGTTTAATATTGATGGTAGAAATATATTTTTATAATCTGAATAAATAACAACATCAAGGAAGAAAATAGTAAATGGGCACAAAAACGGTATTGCAATGCTTGAAAATGAAGCCTAGGATCCGTACTTTCGCTAGTGCAATCTCTCAACACTGCTAATATAATTGGATCATATAACCACCCCTCAAAGTGTGATGAAGAATCACTCCAAAGTTCCTATCTAGCGAACAACACAAGAATAAATTGTTTGTAGGGTACGAAACCACCTCAAAGCTATTCTTTCCGTTCGATCTATTCAAGAGTTCATACTAAAATAACACAAAGCTATTCTTTCCGTTCGATCTATCCTAGAGTTCGTACTAAAATAACACCAAAGCAAATTCATATTCATAATACTCAATCCAACACAAAGAACTTCAAAGAGTGCCCCAAGATTTCTACCGGAGAAACAAATACAAGAATGTGCATCAACCCCTATGCATAGATTACCCCAATGTCACCTCTGGAATCCGCGAGTTGAGTGCCAAAACATATATCAAGTGAATCAATATGATACCCCATTGTCACCATGATGATTCAATTGCAAGACATATATCAACTATTCTCAAATCCATAAAATTATTCAATCCAATAAAACGAAATCTCAAAGGGAAAACTCAATTCGTCACAACAAGATAGAGAGGCGAAAACACCATATGATCCGACTATATTAACAAAGCCCGCGATACATCAAGATCGTGACATCTCAAGAACACGAGAGAGAGAGAGAGATTAAACACGTAGCTACTGGTACAAACCCTCAGCCCCGAGGGTGGACTACTCCCTCCTCATCATGGTGGCTGTCGGGATGATGAAGATGGCCACCGGAGATGATTCCCCCCTCCGACAGGGTGCTGGAACGGGGTCTAGATTGGTTTTCGGTGGCTACAGAGCCTTGCGGCGGCGGAACTTCTGATCTAGGTTAACACCGAGGGTTTTTGGAATATTTATGAATTTATAGGGTAAAGAGGGGGTGCGGGAGGCCACCAAGGTGGGCACAACCCACCTGGGCGCGCTTGGGCCCCAGGTGCGCCCTCGTGGGTTGTGCCTCCTCGGGGCACCCCCCAGGTGCTGCTTTGGCCCATCCTGGGTGTTCTGGTCCATAAAAATTATCCAAAAAGTTCCGCGGTGTTTGGACTCCGTTTGATATTGATTTTCTGCGATGTACAATCAAGCAAAAAACAGCAACTAGCACTGGGCACTGGATCAATGGGTTAGTCCCAAAAAATGATACAAAGTTGCTATAAAATGATTGTAAAACATCCAAGAATGATAATATAACAACACGAATACTTCATAAATTATAGATACGTTGGAGACGTATCAGGGTGTCAAACAGATGGAGCAAATGGATGGAGTGGCCACGTATCATCTTGTCATCTCCAGACTTGGGCAAGAGAGTATGCTTCAATATTGTGTTTGTGGTGGCCAAACCAGCTAGCAAATGCTTCACCGACCCAAGATTATGACTCTCAAGATCCTTGGGAGGGATATCCTTGTACATATTTGCCACATTGTTGTGAACCATCCTAGGCTTCCCATACACATCAATGGCATTTTCTTCTTCCTCAGGAGCACCAAGGAGTGCAACCCACTCTTAGATGGTTGACTGGTACTTGGAACCCTCGTTCATCCATGCAATCCTACCATCTGGATAGAAATGAACTTTGGAGTAAAATTGCATGATCATATCATCATTCCACTTGGTGAGCTTCTGACCAACAAACTTGTCAACACAGGCAAGTCTAAAACTCTCATGAACATGGGGGAAATAGTCTTCATTCGCATCAATGTATTTCCAATCCACCCACTTCATGTCAATGACTATGGGCTTCTTATCAAGTAGTACAGTCTCATAGAAATCTTGTTGATCTCGTGTGTGCGAGCGATAATCACAATCAATCCTCCTTGTGACAAAATAGGGGTCAATCTTCCTCCACTCATGCAGACCCTTATCCTTCCTGAGCATCATGCTTTCTACAACAGGATGAGAATTATCATGATCTGGGATCTTGGGCTTGAGCTTCTTGAGCACTAGTGGCTCATCATCAACCTCAACTTCAGGCATTGGGGCCTTGTTCTTCTCAGCAGCAGAGATATTCCTTGTAGACCTCTTAGGTGCAACAACTTTGGGCTTGGACTTGGGCTTGGAGGGAGCAGTTGTCTTTATAGCACCTGACATCAGTTTCTGTGTCTTTGCTGGAGGTGCTTCAGTTTCTGGTTCTTCCTCCTCCTCATCATCATGATCATCTTCCCTCATGGAAGGTCTGCCAATGACTATAGTGGTAGTCTTTCTAGCCCTCTTCTTCTTCTTGTTGGCATCTACCTCTTCATCATTTGGCTCCTTAAGTGCGAATGTCATTATTTCTTTTGGATCCGAGGATTTGCGTGCCTTTGACAGTGGCACTTTCCCGACAACAGTCCTTTCCTTGGCACTTGGCCTAGTACTAGTAGAAGTACCATATTCCTTCCTCAGAACTGCCTTCTTCTTTGATGTGGCCTCACTAGCCACAAAGTCTCCATCCTCATCATCTCAGGTTCTCTTCTTATTTGTTCTTGTGGCAGCCTTTGGCAGATCTGAAGAGCTCCTGACACCCTCATAGTACTCCCTCCATTTCTTTTTAGTCTGCATATAAGGTTTGGTCAAAGTCAAGCTTTTGTAGAGTTTGACTAACTTTATATTAAAAAATATAAACATTCACAATATGAAATCAATATTTTCAGATGCACCATGAAACGTATTTTCGTACTATATAGTTTTAGTATTGTAGATGTTCATATTTTTTATATAATTTTGGTCAAACTTTGTGTAGTTTGACTTTGACCAAATCTTATATGCGGAGTAAAAAGAAATGGAGGGAGTAGCTCTCATTGGGACTAGAACCCTCACCGATATCAATGTTTTGCTCTGACTGATTATGACTGTCACTAGCACTTGACATCTTGCAAACAGACCCTATGAATAGATTGGTATGGGAAGAGTAGATGAGTTATCACAAAAAGCAGATAGTTTTTCAAAAAAATTGAGTTCAAACTTTAGTTTTACGTTTTCACGAAATGCATTTTGGAGCTACCGAGTTGGTCATTTTGGTGACACCGAAGCACTCACAGAACCAAAACACTCCATTTCGGTTGGACCAAGATGTGGTTCGATGGCTCCGAGTTGCTAGGGTTTCACTGAAACTTTACTTTTGGTCTGATCGATTAGTACATTTCGGTGGAACCTAGTTGTACTTGTGCAATGGCCAGGGCCAAATCGGTGGGACCAAAAATCCCTATTCGATCAGTCCGAGATGCGTTCGGCGCAAACCAAAACCTATTTTTTTGCTCGAATCTATTCTAAGGAACTAATCTGGTGGATAGAAGAATTGCATTCGTGGCAAGATACATGTCATTATCCTTGTGCATTGAATTAGAGAAAAGAAAGCATGAGGAGATTGAATCTCACCCTAACTCGATGTAGATCCTCTATGGCGGGGCAGATTCCGTTGACGGCAGCGGGGTCCTGTAGCGAAGGCGCATAGGAGACGACATCGACGACCTGGAGACCAAGGGGGCAGTGGCAACGGGGCATGGGTTCGTGACGTTTGAAGTAATTTTCACCCATATGGTCCATTGGATATATATACCTATGTGCTGTCGGTGGAACCGAATGGGACAAATCAGTGGCACCAAGATGTGCAACTACGTGTAGTTACAGCAAATCGGTGGCTCCGAGTTGGTCTAATCGGTAGCACCGAGATGAAAACCTAGACCAGTCTTTATGATTTCGGTTTGACCGAGTTTGAGTGTGTTGGTCTGACAGAAATGCATGATGAAGGTTTTGGAGGTCAGCCCTTGACGGATCGGTGGCTCCGAGTGCTCCTCACCCGAAGGGTCCGAAAAAGAATTGTTCAATTTTGTGATATAGCATGAAAATAATTTGAGACAAGAAAGCATATATAGCTAGAGGAGGTTCTTAGGCATTCTTGTACATCCACTTGGCCAACAAAAACCAAGACAATCAAAACAACAAATGGATGTCCTCGAATGGAGAAACTATGCAACCAACATGCTCACACAATAAAAATACCAAATAAAATATGTGTCAAACATGCACAATCAATTCTAGCATTTATTAAGCAATTGACGATGAGTAGGTCATCTATATATGAGTATATTGACTTAGGAGTCAAATGAGAACATTAGATCACAGGTCATACTCATCGTTTAAGCACAAGTGGAGTTACCACTTTTACATAAAGCATTAATGTGTTCACACCATTAGAGTTGTTTTAACTCAATTTTTAAAGCAAAGCTCCCCTAGATGTGATATCCACCCAAGGAGGGATGAACTAACCTTTGGTTTTGTCGATGATGACTTCATGTAGATAGTGAAGGTGTGGATGCTCAATGTTGATGTAGTCCATCAAGAGTTGGGAGCAATCCTTTGGAGTTTTGCACTTTCAAAACCTACATGGGTTAGTCCCACAAGGAACATACAAGGATATCCATAAACATAGAGTGAAATGCACACATGACCATGTCCATGAAAGCATTAGATTACCTTGTCCATTGTCTTACCAACAAGAGGGTTTGTGACTCCATGAACTACTACAAAATATGAAAGTTGACTGCACAATTCCTTGCCAAAAGTGAGTATGAGTGAAGTATGTTGGCGGAGTCACCCTCAAGAACACTAGTTCTTCTTCTTTGGGACCCGCATCAACTTGATGGGAATCCTTGGTGTTGTAGTTGTACTTGATGAAGTAGAGCTTGATGTAGTTTTGGGAACCCACTTGACCATGGCCTTAGGAGCTTCTTCAAATGAGTCAATCTCTTCTTGAAGCTTGTCCTAGCCTTTTAGTTTGTGCTCTTGTGGTGGAAGATCATCTTGATCTTGTGTTCCCTCAAAATAAGTGGGTCGTACTTCTCTTGTTGAGGAACAAACTTCGTCTTGGGGTATTGATCTTCTTCCCATTCAACTCCATTGGCATTGAACTTTCGTTCAAAACCAACACCTTGATTTTTCTGGTGTCTTCCTTGCTGGCGTATGATTTCCACAAATTGCTTACTCCTGGCAAGACTCTTGTAAACACATTTCTCTATAATTCCCTTCAATAGACTATTTTCTTGCTCAAGTGTAACTTGGCTAAGAGAATCATTAGTTGAATAAAGATAATTACTAGAAGCAACAATATTGGATTTAGCATGGTTATTTTTACTACTAGAAGGATAATATTTCTTGCTCTTGTTACTAGATTTTACTTGTGGAATATAAGTAGACAAGAGGACACATTTGGCAATTCTCTTCTTTCGAAGAACATCATTGATAGCTTTTAGGAACTCATGCTCTTACTCTAAATTTAGCTTCTCAGAGCATAGCTTCTCATGAGTCCTTAGGAGCTCTCTATGATCCTCTTGAGTTGTTTCATGAGCTAACTTAAGAGTGTTTAGTTCTTTAGTTAGACACTCAATTTCCTTCTTATCATTGTCATTCGTTTCATCTTGATTATCATGATTACTAGCAAGTTCATTATAGTTCACATCACTAGTTTTATCAACAAGTAAATCATCATCACCTAGCAAATCATCTTCATCACTATCAAAACCAAGATACTTGGGGTGCGATACCTTATGGCCTTTGGCCATGAAGCACCTTCCAATTCCTTCATTTGGTGAGTCAAATATGTCATGGGAGTTGGATGACACTAGTGCAAGACCGGCAACACCTTCATCTTGAGCATATTCGGAGTCGGAGTGATAGTTTTGAAGGAAATATGCCCTAGAGGAAATAATAAAGTTGTTATTTATATTTCCTTATATCATGATAAATGTTTATTATTCATGCTAGAATTGTATTAACGAGAAACTTGATACATGTGTGAATACATAGACAAAACACAATGTCGCTAGTAAGCCTCTACTAGACTTGCTCGTTAATCAAAGAAGGTTATGTTTCCTAACCATAGACATGAGCTGTCATTTGATGAAAGCGATCACATCATTAGGAGAATGATGTGATGGACAAGACCCATCTGTTAGCTTAGCATAATGATCGTTAAGTTTTATTGCTATTGTTTTCTTCATGACTTATACATATTCCTTTGACTATGAGATTATGCAACTCCTGAATACCGGAGGAATACCTTGTATGCTGTCAAACGTCACAATGTAACTGGGTGATTATAAAGATGCTCTACAGGTATCTCCAAAGGTGTTTGTTGGGTTGGCATAGATCGAGATTAGGATTTGTCACTCCGAGTATCGGAGAGGTATCTCTGGGCCCTCTTGGTAATGCACATCATGATAAGCCTTGCCAGTAATGTGACTAATGAGTTAGCTATGGGATGATACATTACGGAATGAGTAAAGAGACTTTCTGGTAATGATATTGAACTAGGTATGAAGATATCGACGATCGAATCTCGGGCAAGTAACATACCGATGACAAAGGGAATGACGTATGTTGTCATTACGGTTTGACCGATAAAGACCTTCATATAATATGTAGGAACCAATATGAGCATCCAGGTTCCGCTATTGGTTATTGACCAGAGAGGTGTCTCGGTCATGTCTACATAGTTCTCGAACCTGTAGGGTCCGCACGCTTAACGTTCGATGATGATTTGTATTATATGAGTTATGTGATTTGGTGACCGAATTTTGTTCAGAGTCCGGATGAGATCACGGACATGAAGAGGAGTCTCGAAATGGTCGAGAGGTAAAGATTGATATATTGGATGATAGTATTCGGACACTGGAAGTGTTTCAGAATTTATTGGGTACACATCAAAGTACCGGGGGGGTTACTGGAACCCCCGGGGGAAGATATGGGCGATGGGAGGGAGGCACACTAGCCCACATATGGGTGGCGCACCCCCCGCAAGGGAGGAGTCCGAATTGGACTAGGGGAGGGGGCGGCGCCCCCCTTTCCTTCTCCCTCTCTCTCTCCTTCCCCCTTCCCCCTTTGATAAAAGGAAAGGTGGGGCCGAATCCTACTAGGAGCCCAAGTAGGACTCCTCCTACTTGGGGAGCGCCTAGGGACGGCCTCCTCCCCTCTCCCTCCTTTATATACAGGGGTGGGGGTGCCTCTAACGCATATCAATTGTTCCAAGCCGTGTGTGGCGCCCCCTCCATAGTTTACGCCTCCGGTCATATTCACATAGTGCTTAGGCGAAGCCCTGCGCGGATCAGTTCACCATCACCGTCACCACGCCGTCGTGCTTACGAAACTCTCCCTTGACACTTTGCTGGATCAAGAGTTCGAGGGACGTCATCGAGCTGAACGTGTGCACAACTCAGAGGTGACGTACATTCGGTGCTTGATCGGTTGGATCAAGAAGACGTTCGACTACATCAACTGCGTTAAGCTAACGCTTCCGCTTTTGGTCTACGAGGGTACGTGGACACACTCTCCCCCTCTCATTTCTATGCATCTCCTAGATGAGTGTAAGAATTTTTTTGAAATTGCATGCTACGTTACCCAATAGTGGTATCAGAGCCAGGTTTATGCGTAGATGATATGCACGAGTAGAACACAAAGAGTTATGGGCGATGATAGTCATACTGCTTACCACCAACGTCTTATTTTGATTTGGCGGTATTGTTGGATGAAGTGGCCCAGACTAACCTTACATGACCACATTCATGAGACCGGTTCCACCGACAGACATGCAACTTGTTTTGCATAAAGGTGGCTGGCGGGTTTGTGTTTCTCCAAATTTAGTTGAATCGAATTTGACTACGGTTGGTCCTTGTTGAAGGTTAAAACAGCAAACTTGATGAAACATCATTGTGGTTTTGATGCATAGGTAAGAATGGTTCTTACTAGAAGCCCGTAGCAGCCACGTAAAACTTGCAACAACAAAGTAGAGTACGTCTAACTTGTTTTTGCATGGCATGTTGTGATGTGATATGGTCAAGACATGATGTGATATACATTATTGTATAAGATGATCATGTTTTGTAAAAGTTATCGGCAACTGGCAGGAGCCTTATGGTTGTCGCTTTATTGTATGAAATGCAATCGCCATGTAATTGCTCTACTTTATCACTATGCGGTAGCGATAGTTGTAGAAGCAATAGTTGGTGAGACGACAATGATGCTACGATAGAGATCAAGGTGTCAAGCCAGTGACGATGGAAATCATGATGGTGCTTTGGCGATGGAGATCAAAGGCACAAAATGATGATGGCCATATCATGTCACATATTTTGATTGCATGTGATGTTTATCTTCTATGCATCTTATTTTGCTTAGTACGGAGGTAGCATTATAAGATGATCCCTCACTACAATTTCAAGGTATAAGTGTTCTCCCTAAGTATGCACCAGTGTGACAGTTCGTCATGCCGAGGCACCACGTGATGATCGGGTGTGATAAGCTCTACGTTCACATACAACAGATGCAAGACAGTTTTGCACGTGCGGAATGCTCAGGTTAAACTTGACAAGCCTAGCATGTACAAACATGGCCTCAGAACACTGGAGACCAAAAGGTCGAACGTGAATCATATAGTAGATATGATCAACATAGAGATGTTCACCATTGAAAACTACTCCATCTCACGTGATGATCAGACATGGTTTAGTTGATATGGATCACGTGATCATTTAGATGACTCGAGGGATGTCTATCTAAGTGGGAGTTCTTAAGTAATATGATTAACTGAACTTAATTTATCATGAACTTAGTCCTGATAGTTTTTGCATATCTATGTTGTAGATCAATGGCATGTGCTACCGTTCCCTTGAATTTTAATGCGTTCCTAGAGAAAGCTAAGTTGAAAGATGATGGTAGCAACTACATAGACTTGGTATGTAACTTGAGGATTATACTCATTGCTGCACAGAAGAATTATGTCCTTGATGGACCGCTAGGTGAAAGCCCCCTCCCGCTAATGTAGACACTTTGAACGTTTGGCAGACGCGGTCTGATGACTACTCTATAGTTCAGTGTGCCATGCTCTACGGCTTAGAATCGGGACTTCAAATATGTTTTGAACGTCATGGACCATATGAGATGTTCCAGAAGTTGAAGTTAATATTTCATGCAAATGACTGAGTTGAGAGATATGAAGTCTCCAACAAGTTCTATAGCTGCAAGATGGAGGAAAACAGTTCTGTCAGTGAACACATACTCAAAATGTGTGGGTACCATAACCACTTGACTCAGCTAGGAGTCAATCTTCCAGATGATAGTGTTATTGATAGGGTTCTTCAATCACTGCTACCAAGCTACAAAGGCTTCGTGATGAACTATAATATCCAAGGGATGGACAAGACAATTCCTGAGCTCTTCGCTATGCTCAAAGCTGCGGAGGTAGAAATCAAGAAAGAACGTCAAGTGTTGATGGTTAACAAAACCACTAGTTTCAAGAAAAAGGGCAAGAGAAAGAAGGGGAACTTCAAGAAGAATGGCAAGCAAGTTGTCACTCCTAGGAAGAAGCCCAAGTCTGGACCCAATCCTGAAACTGAGTGCTTCTACTGCAAAGAGATTGGTCACTACAAGCGGAACTGCCCCAAGTATTTGTCGGATAAGAAGGATGTCAAAGTGAACAAAGGTATATTTGATATACATGTTATTGATGTGTACCTTACTAATTCTCATAGTAGTTGAGGGAGTCCTGGACTAAGGGGTCCTCGGGCATCCGGCCTGTTAGCCATGGGCCGGACTGATGGGCTGTGAAGAACACGAAGATCGAAGACTGCACCCGTGTCCAGATGGGACTCTCCTTGGCGTGGAAGGCAAGCTTGGTGACCGAATATGTAGATTCCTTTCTTTGTAACTGACCTTGTGTAACCCTAGATCCTCCCCGTGTTTATATAAACCGGAGGACTTAGTCCGGAGGAAGGACAATCATTACCATAGCCATACAAGCTAGACCTCTAGGGTTTAGCCATTACGATCTCGTGGTAGATCAACTCTTGTAATACTCATATTCATCAAGATCAATCAAGCAGGAAGTAGGGTATTACCTCCATAGAGAGGGCCCGAACCTGGGTAAACATCGTGTCCCCTGTTTCCGGTTACCATCGACCTTGTACGCACAGTTCGGGACCCCCTACCCGAGATCCGCCGGTTTTGACACCGACATTGGTGCTTTCATTGAGAGTTCCACTCTGCCGTCCTCAAAAGGTTTGATGGCCCCTTCAATCGTCAACAATGACGCTGTCCAAGGAGGAATTTTCCTCCCCGGACAAATCTTCGTGTTCGGCGGCTTCACACTGCGGGCCAACTCACTTGGCCACCTGGAGCAGATCAATAGCTACGCCCCTGGCCGTCAGGTCAAATTCGGGAGCTTGAACTACGTCGCAGATATCCGCGGAGACTTGATCTTCGACGGATTCGGGACCGCGGCAGTCGCTTCCCGCCACCTCGATGAACATGACCTAGATCTGTCATTGGGCCATGCCCAGGAAATTGCACCGGCAATCGCTCTGGCCTTAGATCCGGAGCAGATCGCGCCATCCGAAGACGGGAAGCTCAACCCCGCCACGGAAACTGTAGACTCCATGGTGTTGGAACCGCACACAGACCTAACCTCTGGTGTTGGAGTCGCCGAAACCTCGGACTCGTCTCCGGCTATAAGTTTTGAATTATGTGTGTCCGCACAGGTCGAGCATGATCAATCATCGATCGCCGAATTCAGCATCACGGACATCTTCCGGCACTCGCCTTTGGGCAATGTGCTGAACTCATTAAAAAACCTATCCTTAGCGGGGGATTCGCAGCCGAACTATATCCGGCTCGAACTAGAAGCTGACAACAGGGAATTTCGCTCCCCACCCGCCACCCACTTCATAGCCACTGTCGAATACTTAACCGATAGGCTCGATGACGGCTCTGAAGACATCGACGGTATGGACGATGATGCAGATGAGGAGCATGGCCAAAACCTGCCGTTCACCGGACGCTGGACGGCCACTTCTTCGCACGATGTGTACATGGTGGATACACCTAAAGAACCTAACGATGTTGACAAAGAAGCTCCAGTCGAGGATAAACCTCCTAGGACACAGCCTAAGCGCCAACGTCAGCGGCGCCACTCTAAGTCACGTCATGCAAAAAATAGCAATACCGGCACAAGAGAAGATAATACTCCGGACGGTGCCGAAAATAATGAAGATCCCGTTGAAACAACTTCCGAACAAGAAGATCAGAAGGATGGGAAGGTTAGCCCCAATGAACAGGCCACAAAAGAAGACTTGGAGGATAGTAATTATCTTCCAATCTCCAAGGATGAGGTGAGCCTTGGCAACGAGGATTTCATCGTGTCTGAGGAACCTGATATAGTAAAGAAGGCAATGCTTTCTTTTTTTCATTTTTGATCTGTAAACGGAGTCGAGCAGGAACACTTTAAGCGACGGCTAATAGCCACCGCAAGGAGCCTAAAAAGAAGCAGCAACAGCTTCAAGCTGATCAAGATCTGCTAAATGATAGATGGACCGATGTCCTGATAGCCGAAGAACATGGCATTAAGTGCCTAACCAAAAGTTACCCAAAGCGCAAATTGATACCTCAGTTCGACGATGAGGCGCTGGATCCCATACCATCATCACGCAATGGGGCTGACCGACCGTCACGTGGTCGGGATAAAGCGGCAACTCAAGCCGAACACCAGCCCGCCCCCCCTCATTATAAAGGGAGAGATAAAACAGCTCGTGGTCACACATATGACCTTCAGCAAGACCTGAACAAAAGAGCAGGATATACCAGATCGATCTACAGATCACGAGGACGTGCCTCAACACATGTTGATGGCTACCTATCCAGACGTGACAAACCTAGTCATGCATAGGCCGAATGCCACAGACGGACTCCATCGGAGCTATGTCACGATGCGGCCCGATATAAAGGCGCCGCACACCCTCTTTGCTTTACTGATGAGGTAATGGATCATGAATTCCCAAAAGGGTTTAAACCCGTAAACATCGAATCATACGATGGAACAACTGACCCCACGGTGTGGATCGAGGACTTTATTCTCCACATTCATATGGCTCGGGGAGATGACCTCCACGCCATCAAATACCTCCCGTTAAAATTAAAAGGGCCAGCTCAGCACTGGTTAAACAGTCTGCCTGAAAATTCTATTGGCAACTGGGAGGACTTGGAAGAAGCTTTCTTGGACAACTTCCAAGGTACATATGTCTAGCCACCAGATGCTGATGACTTAAGTCATATTGTCCAGCAGCCTGGAGAGTCATCTAGGAAGCTCTGGACTAGGTTCTTAGTTAAAAAGAACCAAATCGTTGATTGCCCGGATGCGGAAGCCCTAGCAGCCTTCAAACACAGTGTCCGGGACGAGTGGCTAGCTCGCCACCTCGGTCAAGAAAAACCAAAATCCATGCCAGCCCTTATGGCTCTGATGACCCGCTTTTGCGTCGGAGAAGACAGCTGGCTCGCTCGTAGAAGCAACAGCGCCAGCGATCCGAACACTTCCGAAGTCCGAGAAGGCAATGGCAAGCCACGATACAGCAACTACAAACATCACAATGATAATTAAAGAACGCATGACACAGCGGTCAACGCTAGATTCAGCGGCCCCAAAACCGGTCAACAGAAAAGGCCATTCAAGGCAAACAGGGACGGACCATCCAATTTGAACATGATATTGGATCGGCCCTGCCAGATTCATGGCCACCCTGACAAACCAGCTAATCATACCAATAGAAGTTGTTGGGTCTTCAAGCAGGCTGGCAAGCTCAACGCCGAACACAAAGGAAGGAGGCCGCCAAGCGATAGCTACGACGAAGAGGCTCACCAACCAAATACCGGGGGTCAGAAACAATTTCCCCCCAAAGTGAAAATAGTGGACATGGTATACGCGACTCACAACTCTGCAGGCGAGCAGGAGAAGTACTCTCTCCAAACCGAGGATCACACTATGGCAACCTCAGCTGATGTTCAAAGCGGTCTTATTAAACCGCATACCTTGTCGGCCATTAAGCCACCGGTCTCCATTCACCAGGATCGGCCAATTTCGAAGCAGAACTAGCAGTTCGGCTTCCGCCGCCCAACTCATATACCTGCAAAATTCGTATCGCGCATACATGACTATGCACTTAAGATACCATGGGCATCAGCGGAAGCACAGTACGGACGAGCCTGCAAGCACTACTATAACCTTTGTTTCTTTTCTCATTTCTGTTTCTCTTTAATTTTCCTTTACAATAGGTGACACAAAGGCTAATCATATCATGGACTTTATCGGAGTTCGGATTCATACACTCACCTCAGGACTATTTCCGTCAAGTAGTCCCATCACCAAGGACAGGCAGCGCAGACGTGCGACAGGAGGTCCAAAATAACTTTTTGTAGACCGCAGTCTTTATTTTGAGACTGTAATATGCCTTTTTCCTCCGCCTTCGACCACGGGCATGTCAAATAGCCAGGGTGCGGCTTTGTTATCTATATAAAGAATTGGCATGTCACTCAGATCCCAGTAAAAATAATTCACTCTTTCCTAAAAGAACTGAGTTTTGCCCCTACGGTTGTTTCAAACATACACCTTGGCATAACTTGCCAGGGGCTCGGTATGTGAACAAACGAGTTGCCGACAAGTCCGAACAGCTCTATAGCGTACTTCGGCGTCGCGAGTTTGGCCTTATATGCGTTAGCTCCGAATCATGTTTTGGGTCAATAGTTGGGTTGCCCGGCTCCTGTGCTTGCTACCCTATGTTCTGCTCTATCGGCTAGGGTAGTAAAGGGAGAACTACTGCGATTGTGCTTCCGGTTAACCTGGTTAAGCACCTCGGTAGAGAAAGCCGAAAACTGACTATCATGATGCGGCGAGAGCTGGTCAACCACTCGATGACTTATTGAAATCTTTCGTGATTCCCTCTGTGTCACACGAAGGGCCTCTTTCAGGTCGAATATGTAAACGCATCATATGAGAATAAGCCGCGTACATACCAGGATCTATATCATAGATCCACCATAGAACTCCTATGGCTAAGTGAAAGTGTTAATGCCCTATAGTCCGATTGCCTATTTCACCACATTGACACCTCCTTTTTGGACCAAGACTTGGGTTAAGAGTGATCAATTGCTTTTCTGAACACCCCCGTACTTCCTACGAGGGGGCTGAAGCCGACGACTGGAAATCTTTCAGATTATATGAAAACGGTCGCATGGAGGATTCAAAGCTTTTAAGCAACTCTAAAATAAACTTTATTATTTCATAATACCGTTTTTCACAATGTCAATACATCTCACTCGAACATCATATCTTTCGAGCACTGACCCTCTATCAACCGGGCAGCCTCTAAGACATCTTCGAAATAATGCTCTGGTGCGTGATGGTCCTTGCCCTTGGGTGGACTCTTCGCTGCAACACCGATGGCCTTCATCTTCGTCTAGTATGTTTTCACACGGGCAAAGGCCATCCGTGCACCTTCAATGCATGTTGATCGCTTAACGGCGTCGATGCGCGGCACCGTGGCAGCAAGTCACCACACCAAACCAAAATAACTATCCGGAATTGGCTCGGTCGGCCACAGCCGGACTACGACGTCTTTCATGGAAGCACCGGATATCCGGTGCAGTTCTGCCCATTGGGTCATCTGCTCGTTTAGCAACAATGGGTGCTTTGACGCACCAAATTGCAACCAGAAAATCGTCTCTGTTGCGTACCCTTCTTGCGCTTGGTAAAACTGCGCTGCATTGGAAGCACTCTTCGGTAAATCCAACAAAGCATCTGGAGAACTCCACACTTGATTAAGCAGGGCATAATTCGGATCGCCGAACTTAGTTTGCAATAAAAAGGGCTTACTGGTCGTGATCTCCCCAGCTTGTCGGATCTCCTCCTGGGCCGCTCTAGATTCGGACTGGGCTTCTCTTGCCTATTGTAAGGCCTTTTCAAGATCAGCCATTTTGGATTTATTATCCCTCTCGAGAAATCCGTAGCGGCTAGCGGCCTCCTTTAGTTCAAGGGTTATCGAGGATATTTTATCCTCGTATTGGTGCCGAGCAGCCTGTTCGGCCTTTAACTCGGCAGATGCCTTTTCGGCAGCCGCATTACTAATTTGGGCCTGCTCCTTGGCCCGGGCTAGCTCAGCTCGAAGGATCTCGACTGCGGTAGCACCATCTGCAGATATGTGCATCTTATTACACAAATCTTCGCATCATGCTTATATTGTAAACATGTGCATAGTATGGCTGCCCCAAAAACATACCTTGCGCCTCGTCAAGTCGCATGTTGATAAGCGCGATATCATTATCCGCCTCATCAATCTTATGTTGCAAATCCGCAACTTCTGTAGTTTGGGCAGTTACCGGAGTAGTCACCGCCTGTGTTCCAATTAATCAGGTCAGTCCCTGGGCATTTCTTTTGATCCTCTAATCACCTCTCTCGGGAAGCCAATCAGAGTCTCAGGGGCTACTATCTATACACAGGTGTATTTTGTGAATAAAACACAATTGAACATATTACAGTACAAACCTCGAAACCTCTTAGTAGGCCCACAAAGGCCTCATTCAGTCCGCTCTTCATGGACAGGACCTTTTCAACCACCGTGCCCATCAAGGTACGATGGTCCTCTGAGATGGACGCCTGCCGCAACATGTTCGTCAGTATGTCCGGCGCCTCTGGGTCTCCGGAGGCTGCTATAGGAGTACGGCCACCCTTTGAAGGGATCAGTTTATTCGTATCCAGCTGTAGAACGGATTGTTTAGGGCCTTCATTGTTGGTCCCCAGACCTTGGGCCACCGAAGTGTCACCTTCGGGTAATGTCTTCATCATCCCTCGCACCACCTGTTGGTCGGGGGAGGCCCTCCGCGATGACAACTCGAAGTCGTCCGCCCTATTGGGCGGAGAGGCCGATGGAGGCATCTCGCTTTCCATCATCTCTGGGAGAAGGTCCCCCGAGGAAGAGGATTGTTGAAGAAGACTGTGTGCCAAACTACAAAAAATATATATTCTAGGTATTACAAGAAAAGAACGGGACATGTTTAAAACATCCTTGTTCGCTTACGATTTGGCCTGAGGCTTGTCCTTGTCTTGAGACTGTGCGTCGACGTCCTCCAAGCCCAAGCCACCCGACAAAGGCATCTTGCCTCGCTTAGGAGCCTTTTCCTCCCAATCTTTGGAGGCGGACCTTTTCTTTCCATAGGGGGAGGAGACGTTGCCCCCCCCCTTCACTTTTGTCTTCTGACGAGGGAATTTTGATTCCTCCGGACAAAATGTCTGATGTACCCTCGGGATAGGGGCCATCTTTGGTCCTCCACTCTCTGTCTTGCCATCCTTCACAGGCAACGGGTATGGTGCCGGGACCAGCATCCTTGTTAAAACATGATTCGCTGGGCCTTCGGGTAGGGGGGCCGAACACATAATTAGTTCCGCTTTCTTTATCCAGCCCTAGAGGAAGATAGTTTGCTCAGTACCATACTACGGTATGCGTAACTACAAAGTGTTCGGAAGACAAATTCTTACCGGAGTATCTGGACGGTTGCAGTCAAGGCCAACATCCTCGGTAGTGTCCGGCCAATGTTTTTGCTTCCTGAAAAACAGCTTCCACATCCCTTCGTGCATAGTGCCAAAGAAGTGTTGGAGGGTTTGTGGTTCTTCTGGATTAAACTACCACATGCGGTGAGGCCTGCGCTGGCATGGCAGGATTCGGTGAACTAGCATTACTTGAATCACGTGGACAAGATCAATTCCCCTCTCAAGGAGGGTTCAGATGCGGCTCTATAAGTCCGCACTTCATCAACTGATCCACAGTCCAACCCCTTATTAATCCATGATGCAAGCTGTGGTGGAGGGCCGGAACGGAACGCAGATATAGCGGCCCATTTGGTACCACGGGGTTCCGTGACGTAAAACCACTCCCGCTGCCATTGGTTGGAAGCTTCGATGAAAGAGCCTTTTGGCCAGAGAGAGTTGGTGAGCTCGCTTACTACAGTGCCATCGCACTCCAGCTGTTCCCCGCCGATTACCTTCGGCTTCACACTAAAGGTCTTGAGCCATAAGCCGAAGTGTGGAGGGATTCGGAGGAAGGCCTCACACGTGATGATAAGCACCAAGATACGGAGGAAAGAATCCAGAGCTAGATCGTGGAAATCTAGTCCGTAATAAAACATTAACCCCTGGACAAAGCGGTGGAGAGCAAACCCCAGCCCTCGGAGGAAGTGAGGGATGAATACGACCCTCTCGCCGGATCTGGGGGTGAGAATAATTTGTCCTTGAGCAGGGAGCCTGTGTGAGGTCTCCGCGGTCAGGTATCTGGCCTCCCGAAGCTTTGCAATATCCTCCTCTGTAACGGAGGAAGCCACCCATCAACCTTGAGGGCTGGGCCCGGACATGATGGGGAAGCTTGGAGCAATGAAGTCGAACCTTGGGTGCTAGAACTTGAGGATGGAAAGGCTGAGGAGATGTTTGGTATAAAAAGACGGCCCTTGGTTCCTTTATAAAGGTACCGGGTATTGGACGCCTCCTCCTGAGCCTGAAGACTTGCCTATTCCTAAGGAATCTTTCCAACATAACGTTTGGGTTACCCACGCTCGTATTGATGAGAATCCTGCAATAAGGGGACACGATCTCTACTTTGACAGGATGTGCCAATGACAACCACACCTCGAAACGTGGAACGGTGGGATAGGAAATGGTTCAAAATAAATAACCGGGTGAGCGTGATGTCACGTTATAAAAATTATCAGCAGATTGGACTCGTAAAATACTATACTCTACAGCTGTGGTACTTGTCGGTGTCAAAACCGGCGGATCTCGGGTAGGGGGTCCCGAACTGTGCGTCTAAGGTCGATGGTAACAGGAGACAGGGGACACAATGTTTTACCCAGATTCAGGCCCTCTCTATGGAGGTAATACCCTACGTCCTGCTTGATTGATCTTGATGAATATGAGTATTACAAGAGTTGATATACCACGAGATCGTAGTAGCTAAACCCTAAAGGCCTAGCTCGTATGGTTATGATAATGTATCTCCTCTCCGGACTAAGTCCTCCAGTTTATATAGACACCGGGGGGATCTAGGGTTACACAAGGTCATTTACAAAGAAGGAATCTACATGTTCGGTCGCCAAGCTTGCCCTCCATGCCAAGGAGAGTCCCATCCAGACACGGTTACCGTCTTCGGTCTTCGTATATTCACAACCCATCAGTCCGGCCCATGGCTAACAGGTCGGATGCCCGAGGACCCCTTAGTCTAGGACTCCCTCAGTAGCCGGTGAACCTGGCTTCAATGACATGGTATCCAACGCGTAGATCTGTCTTCGGCATTGCAAGGCGGGTTCCTCCTTCTGAACTCCAAGATAGTCTTGGGACGTATTGATCGTGTCCGGACCTGTAACACACACCCCACACACAACCGCAGAGAGAATATAATAATCCACGAGTCCAATCCGCTAACAACTTTTTACAACATGACATCATGTCTATCCGGTCATAATTTCAAACCGTTTTTCGTCTGCCGCTCCATGTTTCGAGACGTGGTTGCCATTGGCACGTCTTGTCGAAGCAGAGATCGTGTCCACTTATTGCGGGATTCTCATCAATGCGGGCGTGGGTAACCCAACCGTGCTGTTTACACAGCCCTTAGGAGTAGGCGAGTTTTAAGGCAAGTGGGGAGGCGTTCGATATTCACTGCCTTTATAAGGGGATAAGGATCCCCCCTTCTTCTCACATGCCTTCTCCTTCCTCTGCCCATCCATACTCGAGCTCCAGTGCCCAAGCTCTAGCACTCCAATCATGTCCGGATCCGGAGCTGGAGGCAAGTGGATGGCCTCCTCCGTCAAGAAGGAGGACATCAAGGAGCTCCGGGAGGCCAGATACCTGGCCAAGGGGATCGTTCACCGACTCCCGGCCAAGGGACAAATCGTCCCTACCCCAGAGACCCATGAGAGGGTGGTGTTTCTCACACACTTCGTCCGCGGGCTGGGATTCCCTCTCCACCCGTTTGTCTGCGGATTGATGTTTTACTATGGGCTGGACTTCCATGATCTGGCCCCCAACTCTATCCTCAACATCTTGACATTTATTGTCGTGTGCGAGGCCTTTCTCCGCATCCCACCTCACTTCGGCCTATGGCTGAAGACCTTCAATGTGAAGCGGAAGGTGGTGAGCGGCCAACAAGCAGAGTGCGGAGGCGCCATGGTGGGCAAGATGCCCAACGTCACCTGGCCCAAGGGCTCCTTTGTGGAGACGGTGAAGGGGTCGCAGTCGGGGTGGTTCTACATCACCGAGTCGCGCGACACCAACTGGGCGGCGGCCCCCGAATTCTGATCCAGAGTTTCGATGCGGCTCACCTCCTGGCAAGAGAAGGGCCTAACCTGGGGTTCTTCGAATGAGCTGACTGGGCTCCAGACGTGCGTCCAGAACATGACCAAGAGGATCAAACTTGTCAATGTGATCCGGGTTATGCTCATTCGCTGGATCCTTCCATGCCAACACTGGACTTGCTATTTGTGGGAGTTCGATCTGGCCAAGCACCAGACGCTACTAGAGCTCTTCGGCATGAAGCACGAAGACATCTGGAAAGTTCTCTTCAAGGCCGGCGAGACACCACCGCCCACGATCGAGGATCGCGGGCTTAGCTTAAAACGTCAGGCTAATTCGGTAAGTTCTTTAATGTTTTCAAGGTATACCCTTTACTGGCATATTTTGAGGAAGGAGTCTAAGACTTCCTATCAATTTTTTAGGCTTGGATCGATATAGCAGGGCAGATTAATTGCTAGGCTCCGCTACCCGAAGACCAAGAAACCCCACTTTTGATGAAGATGTTGTTTCCGACGCCTTATGATGTGCCGGAGAAGAAGGCCAAGAAAACGGCCAAGGGGGCCAGGAGAGGCCTTCGCCAAAAAGGTGCTTCGGACGTGACGTCCGAAGACGAGACTCACTCTTCAGCCGCTGAAGACGATGACGAGGAGGAGGAAGAAAGCGACCCCCCTGAGGGGGGAAGGAAGAAAAGGGGGCCTCCCCAAATTTGGAGGTGAAGGTGCCCAAGAGGGGGAAGGGCTCCCTTGCGGATAACTCCGCGTGGGATGTTGATAGTAGTCCGGAGCGACCCCCCGAACCAAGCCTCGGGCCTCCTCATAAGTACCTTATGCACATCCAAATGTCTGGGCTTCCCACTTTGTAATATTAATATGTTTATATTGTGCTACTACAGTCCGGCCCGCGACAGCTCCCCGCGATCCTCAACAGGAGGTTTGCTAAATTCAAAGGAGATGGCCAGCGTGTCACCGCCGCCTGCTCACTCTCCCTCGACCAAGGGTGATGACAAGGTGGTGTCCCAAAGGATCTTCCCAGGTCAGGGAGAGGTTCCGGAGGTCGTTGGTGTGGCGCCAAAGGATGACTCCTCGGCCGCCGGACACATGGGGAAAATCCCCCATGGGGACTGGTGATGGGGGCCAAGTTCAATTCGGCCCCCAGCCGGATACCATTCCGGAGACCTACATGGCTCTAGAGTCAAGCGAGCATCCTTCCCCGAAAGGAGGAGGTGTGCCTCTTCCACTGGTGGCCTCTGTCCAATCAGAGGCACCGGATAATATGCTGGAAGTGCTGTGAGGCGCTTCCATTGTGGATGAACACCGTATCCTTATGGGCATGGTGATCGAGAAGGTTCAGTCTGCCAAGAGCGGACTGACTGAAGCCTGTGCTAGCCTTCTAACAGGCTTTGAGGTAAGTAATGTAATTGTAGAGAGAATATCACAGTGTAGACAGTAGCCCCTGATGCTCTGTTCGGTGTTCGGAAAGAAAAAGCCGAACAGAGGATCAAAATAATTTTTGCAGGAGTCTAACATAAGATGTCTATGTGAATAAGAAGGCATCGCTACTGGCTGCTACTGCTCATATTGCGGAGGTCTCCGGACTGAAGCGGAACCTGGAGCGGGCCGAGGAAGAGCTCGGCCTCGTGAAGAAGCAGCTGGAGGACAGCCAAGGTATGCAGTAACCTGCGTGTATATTTAGGAAGGATGAATGGTTCGTGCTGGCTAAAGTATCATTAACTTTATTAGGGGCCACGACCGAGGTGGAGGCCCTCAAGAAGGCGTTAGTCAAGGCTGAGATCAAAGCGGCCAAGGAACGCGCCGCGCGCGAGAAGCATGAGGCCCGGGTCAGCGAGGTCCAGCAAGAGCTCCAGGACACCATTGAGAAGTACGAGTCCTTGGAGCATGATTCTAAGACGCAAGGGTCCAAACTTGCGAAGGCCCGCCAGAGCGCACAAGATGCCCAAGCCGAAGCCCAGAGCGCCCTTCAGGAAATCCAAGTGGCCAGGAAGATCGCAGCGGGTAAGGCCTTCATTATGCAAAGCAAGTCTTTGGAGGAAATGTTCCTTTTACGTACCTGAATTTGGAGCTCTCCAGGGGCGTTTATGGATTTGCCACGCAGCGTATTGGATGCTGCCGAGTTCTATCGAGCTGAAGAAGGGAGTTCTACGGAGAAGCTATTATGGTCTCAATACCTTGGACCAGAACATCCGGTGCCCTTTAGCGACCAACCAAAACAACTGGTCGAGCTGCACAAGGCGGCCGAGCTAGCCATGAAGGACCTAATAGTCCGGCTATGGCCTGCTGAGCCCATGCCCGGCAGTTACTTCGGACTTGTGAAGCGGCTTGTGAGTTCCTGCCCACGGCTTGAAGTCGTGAAGAGGTCGGTTTGCATTGAAGGTGCACGGATGGCCTTTGCTCGCACCAAGATGCACTGGGCGAAGATGGATGCCAAGAAGTTGATGACCGAGGGGCCGCCTGAGGCCAAGGAGCACCACCGACCCAAGCTTTATTTTGATAGTGTCCTGGAGGGATCCTGCCTTGTGGCGGAGCAATGTGCGAAGGATGTTATATTCCCATGAAAACATTCATGTTATCCTGTCCTGTAATATGAAACAATGTCGTTATGTAATATAGTGCTTGTGACTCTTAAAATTTTACCTCCTGTGCGGCCATTTATTAAATATGAGGGTTAACCAGTCGTCAGCTTCTGCCCCCACGTAGATAGTACGGGGGTGTTCGGGATAAATCTAAACACTCTTTACTCCACATTTTAGTCCTTAAAGGAGGTTGATACGTCTCCGTCATATCTATAATTTTTGATTGTTCCATGCCAATATTGTTCAACTTTCATATACTTTTGGCAACTTTTTATACTATTTTTGGGACTAACATATTGATCCAGTGCCCAGTGCCAGTTCATGTTTGTTGCATATTTTTTGTTTCGCGGAATATCCATATCAAACGGAGTCCAAACGGAAGAAAAACCGATGGAGATTTTTTTGGAATATATATGATTTTTGGGAACAAGAATCCACGCGAGACGATGCTCGAGGGGCCCATGAGGTAGGGGGCGCGCCCTGGGGAGGCAGGCGCGCCCCTAACCCTCGTGGCCACCTCGTAAGGCGGTTGATGCCCTTCTTTCGCCGCAAGAAAGCTAATTTCCGGATAGAGATCGTGTCAAAATTTCAGCCCAATCGGTGTTACGGATCTCCGGGAATATAAGAAATGGTGAAAGGGAAGAATCTGAGAACGCGGAAACAGAGAGAGACAGAGAGACAGATCTAATCTCGGAGGGGCTCTCGCCCCTCCCATGCCATGGAGGCCAAGGAACAGAGGAGAAATCCTTCTCCCATCTAGGGAGGAGGTCAAGGAAGAAGAAGACGAAGGGTCCCCCTCTCCCCTTCTCTTCCGGTGGCGCCGGAACGCCGCCGTGGCCATCATCATCATCACCGCGATCTACACCAACACCTCTGCCATCTTCACCAACATCTCCATCACCTTCCCCCCTCTATCTACAGCGGTCCACTCTCCCGCAACCCGCTGTACCCTCTACTTTAACATGGTGCTTTATGCTTCATATTATTATCCAATGATGTGTTGCCATCCTATGATGTCTGAGTAGATTTTCGTTGTCCTATCGATGGTTGATGAATTGCTATGATTGATTTAATTTGCTTGTGGTTATGTTGCTGTCCTTTGGTGCCCATCATATGATTGCGCGCGTGGATCACACCCTAGGGTTAGTTGTATGTTGATAGGACTACGTATTGGAGGGCAAGAGTGACAGAAGCTTCAACCTAGCATAGAAATTGATGCATACGGGATTGAAGGGGGACCAATATATCTTAATGCTATGGTTGGGTTTTACCTTAATGAACATTAGTAGTTGCGGATGCTTGCTAATAGTTCCAATCATAAGTGCATAGAATTCCAAGTCAGGGATGACATGCTAGTAGTGGCCTCTCCCACATAATACTTGCTATCGGTCTAGTAAAGTAGTCAATTGCTTAGGGGCAATTTCGCAACTCCTACCACCACTTTTCCACACTCGCTATATTTACTTTATTGTTTCTTAATCTAAGAAGCCCCTACTTTTTATTTACGTACTCTTTATTATCTTGCAAACCTATCCAACAACACCAACAAAGTACTTCTAGTTTCATACTTGTTCTAGGTAAAGCGAACGTCAAGCGTGCGTAGAGTTGTATCGGTGGTCGATAGAACTTGAGGGAATATTTGTTCTACCTTTAGCTCCCCGTTGGGTTCGACACTCTTACTTATCGAAAACGGTCGTGATCCCCTATACTTGTGGGTTATCAGAGGTGTTTAGCGCAACGGACAAGGCAATCAGACTATGCGGCTTTTAACACCCTCACTTAGCCATAGGAGTTTGACAATGAGAATTTTGGCGAAGCCCCTGGTATTCGGAAGGCCGAACCAGGGGCACTATACACACCTGATCGGCTAAAAACCGATTCCTCGCGTAAAGCGGAAAAAATCTCTAAGGATTTGAAACCTCTCGAACAGCTGACCAGCTCTCGCTGCATCATGACAGTCAGTTTTCAGTTTTCAGCTTTCTCTACTGTTGGGGATATTACTACTGGACGTAAACCGGCCAGGAGTAGCTGGGTTAACTCTATGAAGATTAGAAACCCATGAATACGTGAGGATGGTGGCGCTTTACGAAGGCCCAAGGCCCAAAGGTGGGTTAAGGCCTGTAGATGTAAACCGAATTTCTCATGTAACTTGCATTGTAAGATAGGAAGGAGAGAGACCGAGTTGGACACGTTAATGATCCGGCCTCGGGACTCTATAAACCGACGGGTGTCAACCTGTGTATATAAAGGGACGACCAGGCGGCGGTTTAGGGACAACACAACACAACACAACACACAACAACTCGAGAGCCAGGTAAAGCGGATTCGCTCCCTGGTCATCGAAACCCCTGCAATTCCATCACAACTAGACATAGGCTTTTACCTTCATCGAAGGGGCCGAACTAATATAAAACTCTCGTGTCCCTTGTCCGGTTTAACCCCTTTAAGCTCACCCGTAGCAATGGCTCCACAACTAAGTCCTTTCACGAGGACATCTGCCGTGACAAAACCACGACAGTTGGCGCCCACCATGGGGCTATCGCACGATGGTTCTGAGTTCTTGAAAGGCAGCTTCGAAGGACTCAAGGGATACACTATGGGCAAAATGACTAAGAGTCATCGCGGCAAGCTCTACATCGATGACGCAGTATGGGGTCCCGAGGCCGGTTCAATTGAATACGGGTATCGGGCCCCTTTGGTGGAATTCACGTCTTCATCGGCAAGATCGGCGAACCGGGCCCTGAGCCGGACATCTACACCAACACCATCGAGACGGCTCAGCGTGCAAGCTCTGCCTCGGTTCAGCCTGCCGTAAAGCATGTCTTCGTAGGTGTCATCCACGGAGCGGAATATGAGGATGGATCGGCATCTAGTGGCGAAACCGTTGTCTGCTCCGATGAGGAGTCTTCAACCGGAGAGACTGAGTCGCTATACCAGTTACATGATGGAAGGTTAGTGGAGGTTCTGATGGCAACAGTATTCTGGACCCCCTTGATCTGCCAAACTGGGCCGCGGTCTTCATGGCCGGTACACAGCCGGCACGGCCCTCTTCTACCGCTACGGCAATGATCTCCGGTTCAGCCACAGCAATGCCAGCAGGGGCAGGGGGCTCTGCGCCACCTCTGGCTCAGGTTTTGTCTGATTTGTTCGACGCTTTAGCAACGTTGCTGGCAGCAGAGGTGGAGGCAGCAAACCAAGATCAGCACAACGCGGAGATTGCAAAGGTGAAAGATCAGATAACTCAGGCTAAAGCGTACCTGGTAGTAGAGAACTCCAGGATGGCTACAGAACGGGCCGAGTTAAAAGCTCAGGCCTACCGGCTTAGGCTGGATCAGAGCGCCTTAGATGATGTCATGAGGAGGAGATACCGGTCGCACCTCCCGCCGGGTTATGAGCCAAGAAACCTCTTCAACAAGCCAGGAGCGGGGACCAGTAACTAGCCAGTGATAAACCGGACGCGGGCACCGGTAACAGGAGCGCCGGTTCAGCCGCGCACGATGGACCCGCCTTGTCAGAACAACATTGTGCCATAGTACGTTCCGACGCCCCTGGGGCATTACTCCAACCCGTTGGATAACATTGTGGCTGCCGCTTCACGATTGGCAGCCCTCCCGATTGACGGTGAGTCACCAGTGGCAATTGAGACACGACAGGCCAGAGAGCTCCTTCAAACAGCTTTAACCTAGCAGCAGGCTTATTCGCATAGTCGCGAGAGGATTCATTCCACCCCCCGTCCAAGTTGGAGCTACAGCAGGCACATTGAGGATGAATCGGCCGTTTCAAGCAGTGCACATCACCGTAACTCACGGCGAGGGCATAACCCGGCAGGTGGTGGTGCTAATGTGCAGGATGTGGTGGATCATGGTCGTGCACGTCGAGAAGCTGAGTTAGCAGCACATCATGCGGCTCATCAGCTTACTCCGGTTTGTCCTACCGCTTTAGTGGAGCCAGGTGTGGTCTTTAGTTCTTTAGGGGTTCCGTGTCTCACCCCTGCTTTGCGTAACGTACGACTGCCCAAGGATTTTAAAGGCCCTCGTAAGGTGCCCAATTACACTACCGATTTACCCCCTGAGTCATGGGTTGAGAGTTATGAGATGGCAATGGAGATGCTGGATGTGGATGAAGCAGTGTGTGTTAAGTACTTCACCATGATGTTGGATGGGACAACTCGTACTTGGTTAAAGAGCTTACCGGCTAACTCCGTTGGGTCATGGGCCGAGTTAAAAAACCGGTTTATCCAGAATTTTAAGGATACTTGTAAGCAGCCTATGTCGATTGTGGACCTGGCCGCTTGTGTTCAAGAGGATGGGGAGTCTACAACCCATTGGGTGAAACGAGTCTCGGCTATTCTGCATTTGTCAGACCGCATCAATGCGGATACAACAGTTTTGACGTTGGAAGGCAATTGCCGATTTATGCCATTAAAACTGAAGTTGGGAAGGCTCAAACGTCACTGCAATGACATGTCAACCCTTATGGCTGCTTTGGTGAAATATGTCGATTCAGATAGTACCAAAGACCCTGAGTCTGAGGATGACAAAACGGGGAAGGGGAAAAAGAACAGCAATACCAAGGGGCAGCAGCACAATCTGGCAGGTCATGGGAACAATGGTAAGCGCAAGGCAGACAATAGTTTGGACTTTGTGGCTAACACCAATGCTCAGGATAACGGTCAGTGTCGTAAGGTCAAACCGCCCCAGAGGGGCGGAGGGTCAGGCCCCAATCTAGAGCGCTTGTTAAATCAACCTTGTCCAACGCACGGATCGAAGGAGAAGCCAGCTTCGCATCTTTGGAAAGATTGCTTCATCATGCAAGAGTTCAAAAATTCCAATATGTTCCAATACGACAATGGCCCGCCCGGCGGTTTAGGAGGCGGTTTTCATGGGCCGGGTTATGGAGGCGGTAGCTCCGGTTCAGGATTCCAAGGCCATCAGACCGGACATGGCAATCAAGGTAATCAGGGCAATCAGGGAGGTTATAACCATCAGGGGAATCACCAGCAGCAACAATCGGGTTATCAGAGCAATCCGAAGCAGTTGAATAGTGGGCAGTATCATGTCTTCACTACTAGCTTGTGTAAGTGTGATCAGAAGCTTCACAAAAGGGTCGTGAACTCTGTTGAACCGGCAGTGCCTTAGTATTTGCGCTGGTCTGAACAACCAATTTTATGGAGTCGAGAGGATCACCCACCCCGGGTTGATAATCCGGGTCATCTGGCCTTAGTGGTGGCACCTTAAGTTGGGGGTATAAGTTCACCAGGGTGCTTATGGATGGGGGAAGCAGTATCAATATCGTTTACTATGATACCTTCCGCCGTATGGGATTGAGAGATAAGAATCTTAAACCGTCGAACACCGTCTTTCATGGTGTGGTTCCTGGTAAACTGGCGTATCCAGTGGGCAAGATAGCCCTAGAGGTGGCTTTTGGAGATGATCATGATTCAAGGTCATAAACGTTGACTTTTGAGGTGGTGAAAATCAAGAGTCCGTATCATGCCCTGTTCGGACGACCGGCTTATGCCAAGTTCATGGCAAGGCCGTGTTATGTTTATCTACAGCTTAAGATGTCGGGTCATAAGGGGACCATCACAGTACATGGGAGCAGGAAGATTGCTTTGGAATGTGAAGAGGATGGTGCGGCTTATGCTGAGTCGGTTTGTGCCACAGAGGAGCTGAAGTTTTATAAGGACAATGTTGATCCGGCAGACATGACTTCTTTGAAAAAATCAACTACGGAGCATGATCCGGCACTGAAGTTTAAATCGATAGAGGAGACTAAATTGGTTGATTTTGTTCCTGGTGATTCATCCAAGCAGTCCAGCATCAGCGCTAACTTAGACCCGAAATAGGAAGGCGCACTCATCGAGTTCATCCGTGAGAACCGGGACATCTTTGCATGGAAGCCTTCTGACATGCCAGGTGTACCGAGGGAACTCGCTGAGCACACCCTTAATATAGATCCCAAGTTTAAACTGGTCAGGCAGTTTCTTCGCCGCTTCAATGAAGAGAGGCATAAGGCTATTGGTGAGGAGGTAGCCCGGCTCTTGGCAGCGGGGTTTATTGTGGAGGTCTTTCACCCTGAGTGGTTAGCTAATCCGGTGCTGGTGCTTAAGAAAAACGGCACTTGGCGTATGTGTGTGGATTACACAGATTGAACAAAGCCTGTCCAGCTGATCCCTTTGCTCTCCCGTGTATTGATCAGATTATTGATGCTACGGCGGGTTGTGACCGTTTGTGTTTTCTAGATGCTTATTCTGGTTATCATTAGATTAAAATGGCAGTTAAGGACCAGGAGAAGATAGCCTTCATAACTCCCTTTGGAGCCTTCTGCTATGTGTCTATGCCTTTCGGGCTCAAGAGTGCCCAGGCGACTTATCAGCGTTGTGTTCAGAATTGTCTTCATAAACAGATTGGGTGCAATGTTCATGCTTATGTGGATGATATTGTGGTGAAATCTAGGAAGGAGGAAACATTGATAGAGGACCTGAAGGAAACCTTTAATAATCTCCGGGTTTATAAGATGATGCTTAATCCGGACAAATGTGTCTTTGGTGTTCCGACGGGCAAGCTCTTTGGTTTTCCGGTGTCTAACAGGGGCATTGAGGCTAATCCGGAGAAGATCACAGCTATCACCTCTCTGGCTAAACCGGCATGTGTCAATGACGTTCAGCGTCTGGCAGGCCGGATTGCGGCTTTGAGCCGGTTTATTAGTCGTCTTGGGGAGAAGGCTATCCCTTTATACCAGATGCTAAAGAAAACGGATGACTTTGTCTGGAGCGACGCAGCTGATAAAGCGTTTGAGGAGTTGAAGAGACAGTTAGCTGAGCCGCCTGTCCTTGTAGCTCCGGTCGATAAAGAGCCTTTATTGCTATATGTGGCTGCTAATGCCTGGGCTGCTAGTGTGGCTATTGTTGTGGAGCGCAAGGAGGATGGAAAGGAATGTCCGGTTCAACAGCCGGTTTATTATATCAGTGAGGTACTTATCGAATCAAAGCAGAGGTATCCGCATTGGCAGAAACTGGTGTATGGGGTTTTTATGGCAAGCCGGAAGCTCAAGCATTATTTTCAGGGTCATCCCATCATAGTGGTTAGTTCAGCCCCTCTGGGAGATATCATTCAAAATAGAGAAGCAACTGGCCGGATTGCCAAGTGGGCTATTGAGCTTGGACCTCACGGGATAAAATATACGCCTCACACAGCAATCAAATCCCAAGCATTGGTGGACTTCATAAATGATTGGACAGAGTTGCAGGCACCGGAGGAAAAGCCAGATAACACATATTGGATCATTCACTTTGATGGGTCTAGACAGTTGGAGGGCTCGGGGCTGGAGTCATATTAACTTCTCCACGAGGTGACAAGCTTTGTTATGTTCTCCGCTTAATGTTCCCTTGCACTAACAATGCAGCTCAGTATGAGGCCTTACTCCACGGTCTGCGGATAGCTCAGGAGATGAACTTAAGCCAGGTTAAGTGCTTCGGTGACTCGGACCTGGTGGCTCAGCAGGTATTTGGCACTTGGGATTCTAAGGATCCGCTCATGGCTGCATATCGACGAGAGGTGGACATAGTGGCTGGTCATTTCAAGGGTTATCAAGTTGACCATATAGACCGGCGAAAGAATGAAGTGGCAGACGCTTTAAGTCGTGTAAGCTCTCAACGTAAACCGGTGCCACCTAATGTCTTCCTTGACGTACTTCATAATCCGTCGGTCAAGATACCCACAGTGGAGGAGTTGGCTATTCCTGACCCGGAGGCCCAGTTGGTGGCTGCTTGGCATGTTATACCGGATTGGACAGTCCCATACCTGGCTTACATGAACCGGGGCAAGTTACCGGATGATGAAACCTTGGCCCGGTAGATAATCCGGTGATCCAAGTCAATGACCATTATCAATGGGGAGCTACATCATTACAGCATCACAGGAGAAATTCAGCGGTGTGTGTCTCCTCAAGAGCGTTGTGATATTTTGCAAGAAATCCACGAAGGAGATTGTGGTCACCATGCTGGTTCAAAATCCTCGATGGCTAAGACTTTTCGTCACGGCTTCTATTGGTTGACGGCTCATGCTGATGCTGAGTATTTAGTAAAAAGGTGTGACGGTTGTTAGAAATTTGCACGCCGCACTCATGTTCCAGCTCAAGAGTTGAGAATGATTCCAATCACTTGGCCATTTGCAACTTGGGGACTAGATATGGTTGGACCCTTTAAGAGGTCCAAGGACAAAAAGACCCACCTGTTGGTGGCGGTTGATAAGTTTACCAAATGGGTAGAGGCAGAGCCAGTCAGTAAGTGTGATGCAGCCACGACGGTCCAATTCATCAAAAAGGTGATATTCCGGTTTGGCTTTCCACACATCATTATAACTGATAATGGTACTAATCTATCCAAGGGCGCTATGGAGGAATTTTTTCAATGAGAGCACATCCAGCTTGATGTGTCATCAGTGGCTCACCCTCAATCTAATGGTCAAGCAGAATGGGAAAATCAAGAGATCTTGAGAGGAATCAAACCCCGACTTATGGTTCCTTTAAAGCGGACGTCGGGTTGTTGGGTGGAGGAGTTACCTTCTGTGTTATGGAGTATCAACACCACACCAAATAGATCGACGGGGTACACGCCTTTCTTCATGGTTTATGGAGCAGAGACGGTTCTCCCTAGTGACATCCGTCATGACTCGCCCCGAGTGACGGCTTACGTTGAAGCTGAGAATGAGAAGGCACGATAGGACTCACTGGACCTGTTAGATGAGGAGCGTGATCTAGCAGTGGCACGTTCGGTGATTTATCAACATGATCTCCGACGTTATCACAGCCGCCGGGTTAAGACCAGAACTTTTCAAGAGGGTGATCTGGTGCTCCAGCTCATCCAGGATCATACTGATATGCACAAGTTATCTCCACCTTGGGAAGGACCTTTTGTGGTCAGCAAAAACCTGCATAACGGGTCATACTACCTTATCGATGTTCGAGAGCATAAAGACTCACGCAAATCGGAGGAGAAGACCCAGCGGCCATGGAATATAGCCCTTCTTCAGCCTTACTATACTTGAGCCACAGGCTCTTCTTATGTACATACTTATGACTATGTATATATTATATAATAAACCGGAGCCTCAGCTAAAGCGGGATCTCTGTTCCTTTTTACATCATGTGTGGTTCCATGGGGGCTTATACTTACAAAGTGGAGTTCTATTAACCCGGCCTATAAGGCCACACATATATAAAGTAAATCACTAGGGGGCTTGGTCGTATTCAAACCATAGCTACACCTCTTGATCGGCTTAAGACCAAAAAGGGAAATCACTAGGGGGCTTGGTTGTATTTACACCATAGCTACACCTCTTGATAGGCTTAAAGCCAAAAGGAAATTATGTGGAACCAAAGAGAGTCTGTTGCATAAAGCACAACTCAAACATAGGTAACCACTGAGCATTGCTCAAATGTTACTTGGGGGCTCCTTGCTTCTCAAAGAACAATGAGCTTGCACCCTTGTAATAGGCTATCAAGCCAGGCTTGGAAGCCAGGTGTATTCACCTAAAACCTTGGGTTATCCTTCCCTTTTAAGTAAGCCACTCCATCCAGGTAAACCTGGTATGACCCATCAAACGTTTGACAAGTCAATCTCATAGACCCTGAACTTGTCAACGTTAAAACGATGATTGGTTAAAGATTGAGGTTCATCTTAAAAGGCTTTGACAAATGATTTAACTCAGCAGCCTGGCAACCCATGAAAAGCCTCAATTTAGGGCCTGGCAGCCCATGAAACGCCTTGCACATTTCTTTTGTATTTGCTGTTTTAAACATCTTTTGCTAAGGGATTTATGAATATTTTCTGATAAACTAGTGTTTATTACAACCCGGCATGGCTTTCAACGCTAAGTTGTCAGTACATGGTCAGTTTTAATCCGGCAATAATATTGCTCCGGTCTGGTTTGACTACAGGTCATCACAATTATATGCATAAATTGGTGTTTACCATCACCCGGAAAGATTTCATATGAACCGGCAAGGATGCAAGGAGTCATCAACACTCCAGATTGGTGTTATCACCTTTTTATAACAACAGTTGGTAAGCCAAACGAGATATACCACAGGTATCATCTATTTTATATCTACATATTACAGCCTTGGTTCGGCATCCAGGTTATATATATGTTTGGGCACCATGACTCGTCCAGCGGTAAACCGCTAGGACCTTTCAATTTTTTGCAGGAATAAGCAAAACAAAGCCACTGTGGATTATGCATATAATAGATCCCAAAGGCATGTCGAGTTATCAATGTCAAGCAAAACAAGTATGCTCGATGGCATAAGCAGATAACTATTTGAACAAGCCTATTACAAGGCACTTTAGTGTCCACACAGGATAATTGTTTCAACAAGTTTTGCAAATGATTAAACCGGCTTCCGGATTAAGATTCTTCATCCGGACGGCTTGAAGATTGAGGGTCATCTTGAGCGGTCGCATTCTCCTCATCCCTACCCAGTCGCTGGAAATCAATCGTTGACCAATCGACTCCAGTTAAGGTTTGAAAACGGCTTCTTCATGAATAAGGTTGGAAGGGTCAATGTCAGGGGCATAAGTATGCTTACGAATCGGCAGAACAAGATCTTCTACATCATGAATCGGCGCGGGCTATCTTTTCCCCTCAACATCATAAACCGGTTGATAATGAGATAGATCTGTGTCATCCGCCAATTTACTCGCTATAGGCCGCATTTTCTTTGTCAGCCTTCGGAGATCATCATTGTTGAAATTTGTGCCATCTTCCTTCATGCTGGGGTAGCCTTGGCCGATATCTGCTGGTTCAAGATCTGGAATCCACGCCTTAGCCCGGATTAGTGCGGTCAGCGCACCTGACCTTGCGGCTGATATCTTCAGTTCATCTAACCGGGTAGGTGCTACCTCTTGAGCTTGCGTTGGTTTTCCCCAAAGAGTAAAGGATGATGCAACAAAGTAGCGTAAGTATTTCCCTCAGTTTTTGAGAACCAAGGTATCAATCCAGTAGGAGGCCACGCGCAAGTCCGTCGTACCTACACAAAGAGCTCAACGCAACCAACACGATTAGGGGTTGTCAATCCCTTCACGGTCACTTATGGAAGTGAGATCCGATAGATAATATTTTTTGGTATTTTTGATATAAAGATGCAAAGTGAAAAGTAAAAGGCAAAGTAAAAACAAAGCAAGATTAAAGTGATGGAGATTGATATGATGAGAATAGACCCGGGGCCATAGGTTTCACTAGTGGCTTCTCTCAAGAGCATAAGTTTTCTACGGTGGGTGAACAAATTACTGTTGAGCAATTGACATAATTGAGCATAGTTATGAGAATATCTAGGCATCATCATGTATATAGGCATCACGTCCGTGACAAGTAGATCGAAACGATTCTGCATCTACTACTATTACTCCACTCATCGACCGCTATCCGGCATGCATCTAGAGTATTAAGTTCAAAACAGAGTAACGCTTTAAGCAAGATGACATGATGTAGAGAGATAAATTCATGCAATATGAAATAAACCCCATCTTGTTATCCTCGATGGCAACGATACAATACGTGTCTTGCTGCCCCTTTTGTCACTGGGAAAGAACACCGCAAGATCAAACCCAAAGCTAAGCACTTCTCCCAAGGCAAGAACTACCAATCTAGTTGGCCAAACCAAACGGATAATTCGAAGAGACTTGCAAAGATAACCAATCATACATAAAAGAATTCAGAGAAGATTCAAATATTGTTCATAGCTAGACTTGATCATAAACCCACAATTCATCGGTCTCAACAAACACACCGCAAAATAAGAAGATTACATCGAATATATCTCCACAAGAGAGGGGGAGAACATTGTATTGAGATCCAAAAAGTAGAGAAGAAGCCATCTAGCTAATAACTATGGACTCAAAGGTCTGAGGTAAACTACTCACACTTCATAGGAGGGGCTATGATGATGTAGAAGCCCTCCGTGATGACGGCCCTCTCCGGCGGAGCTCCAGAACAGGCCCCAAGATGGGATCTCGTGGATACAGAAAGTTGCGGCGGTGGAATTAGGTTTTTGGCTCCTGTTCTGATCGTTTGGGGGTACGTGGGTATATATAGGAGGAAGGAGTACGTCGGTGGAGCACCGAGGGGCCCACGAGGCAGGGGGCGCGCCCTGTAGGGGGGCGTGCCCCTACCCTCGTGACCACCTCCAGTACTTCTTGGAGTAGGTCCAAGTCTCCTGGGTCTTATCCGAGATGAAAATCACGTTCCAAAAAGGATTTTTCTGTTTGAACTCCGTTTGAAATTCTATTTCTTCGAAACACTGAAATAGGCAAAAAATAGCAATTCTGGGCTGGGCCTCCGGTTAATAGGTTAGTCCCAAAAATAATATAAAAGAGGAAAATAAAGCCCAATATAGTCCAAAAAAGTAGATAATATAGCATGGAGCAATCAAAAATTATAGATACGTTGGAGACGTATCAGTAGGCAGCATGGCCAGCTTTTCGATGGTTTCTTTTATCAGCACTGGAGGAGGCTTGTTATAAGCTGCAGTGCAAATGGCTCGTTGGGATCCAGAATATAGTTGTTCTATGAAAGTATAGGCCACTTTAAGCTTGATCCGCATGTCGGAGCCCAGATGAGTAATGCGGGTCCCTGTCGCAGTAAGGCATCAGTAAACCGGTATTTGATAAGATATTACGGATTGGAAAAACTTCATATGCGGATACTCACCAAATACAGCAGAGGTCATGGCATTAATCTGTCGTTTTAAGCTGGTCAGTTCTTCAACCACCGGCTTCAGGGCTGCTTCTGCGTCTTCGGCCTTCTTTGTTAAACCGGCCTTCTCTGTCTCCCAGTCTGCATGCTCTTTGTTAAAGGTTTATTTCAGCTTCTCCATGGATGCTAAGGCATTAGTCAATTCTTCCTTGGCCTTGGAAGCCTTTGCTTGCTGAGATTTAATGTTCTCCTGAAGGTCAGCGGTTTGAGCATCCTTCTTACTCAGCTCGGCCTACAAAGGCAAGATATATCATCAATGGGCTATGTATATTTGAAGTACCAAGCGTATAACAAGTTATCCGCTTTGTACTTGGGGGCTAATGCCTATTTGCTCTGTCATCAATTTTTTTGCAAGTCTCAAGTACAATGCAAGCATTATCCTTGACACTTGGGGGCTAATGTACATTTGTTCAAATCGGAGCATTGGTTAAAATCCTGGTTCACCTTGGAAAGATAAACCGGCCCTTGGGGACTACATAGAGGAAAACTACAGGAATACAACGATAAAGTGCCGGTTTATTTCAAAGGATCACCTGACATATGGAGGATAAGTATGCAAGGGTTGAGATATTATGAAGTCCCGATTTATGATTACCATCATAAACCGGCCCTTGAGGGCTACTTGAGTTGGTACTTACAAATTGGATTTAAGAAAGGAAAAAGTGATGAAAATACCTCATAGCGCTCCTTCATCAGATTCACCAAACCGGCTTCATAGTCACGGTTTGAGTGCAGTCGGTTTAGAAAACCAGAGTGGAGTTCTTGAGCACTAAGATGGGCATAGATGGATAAATCGGTGCTCCATTTGCCTTTCTCCATGGCAGCATGCTCTTCCTTGGCACTATGTTTCGCCAATATAATAGGATGGCCAGGAGAGGTGTGGCTAATACCGGTAATGATAACCTCGCCTTCTTTGTCTCCAGCGGCCTTTTCTGGAGTTGATGGAATGTCAGTAGTCCTCACTGGACTAGAAGGTCTGTCATCATCCCGGATTGGACTTGCCGATTCATCATCTGGCAGCAGTATCAACTTATGTTTGATCATCTACATTATGATCTTGAGGGGGCGGTTCATCAAATGTGGCCTCAGTATTTGGACCCTCCGGTTTTGTAGTTTGCTCCGGTTCAATAACCACATGGTCTTCGGGCGGGTTATTCACCCGAACCTTCTTACTGGGTCTGGCTTTGGCTCTAAACAGAACAAGATGCAAAGGTTAGCGTAGCATATAAAGTGTGAAACGTCAAAAGATTGGGTTTAAATACTTACCCAGCCACGGTTTTGAGAAGGGGGAGTTGCGTCGCTGTTGACTCGCCAGAGGATGAAGGAGGTGTCACCTGATAATTCGAATCGGACAGATTAAGAGGTTGTCGGAAATAGCCTGCCTTGGGATAATAAGTATCAGAAGTGGGTGAGACCTCAGATCGGCGTTTTCGAAACAGGGTGTCCGGTAAACTGGTCGAAGTGACCTTTTGGCTGCTATGCCGGGTAGTGCGGCGAGCCTCGTGCTGCTGCTTCTTAAAAATAAATGTTGGATCCAAGTGAGCAAGAGGATGAGAAAATCTTACTTTTCGGACTGCTTGACGTTTTTTGTGTTGGCATAGAGTCTGAACCGGAGGAAAGGATAATTACCTCTGCATTGTCAGCTTGGCTGCCCTCAACATCCTCCTGATAAATATCATTGTCAATGAGATGCATGAAAAGTGAACCAAGTGAATCAAGTTCTACCTCTGCTTCCGGTTCATCTGGGACGTCATCAAGCTCGAAACCGATGGGTTCAGGTGCCTTCCTCTTTGTGGTTTTCTTGACAACTTTTGTTTTAGGACGGGAAGGCTTCACCGCTTTCTCTTGAGGTTTCTTTTTCCAGAACGGATCATCACCCTATTTAAGAATGGGCAGAGGGAATTCAAAGATTTCACAGTCTAAAAATATCAGTCGTAAAGCAGAAGCATAGACAATACTTACAGCGGGCGGTTTGTTTTGCGTATAAAAGGGACTTAACCCGGTCTTGCTGCAGACAGCTTCCGGTTCGTTCAACATTTTCTTCACAAACTCGGTGACTTCTTCATCTATTAGCTGAATATTGATATGACGTTGAGAGTCTTGTACTTCACCAGTATACTCACACATTATGCCGGAGTGGCGACTTAATGACAAAATGCTCCAGGATATCCAACAACGGACGAAGTCCACGCCTGTTAAACCGTTGGCCAGGAAGGCTCTCAGTTTGGCGAGTTGGGGTGCGCACGAGGCCCGTTCCTGGGCACTTAGTCGTTGCGGAAGCGGATGAGTATTAGCAAGCCGGTGAGCACGATAACCCGGCAGAGGGTTTTCATCTTCAGGAGAGGTGTCTCTGCAATAGAACCAAGTTTGATTCCACTCTTTGGGGTGACAGTGAAGTTTGGCATGAGGAAACTCAACCTCTTTCCTTTTCTGAATAGAGATGCCGCCAAGTTCAGTATTGGGTCCGTCTACGAATTCAGTGCGCCAGTTTAAATGGAAGAAATCTCGGAACAGCTCGACAGTTGGTTCTTCTTGTAGGTACACTTCACAAAAAACTTGAAAGTTGCATATATTGGATACTGAGTTGGGTTCAATATCTTGAGGGTGGAGCTGAAAGATGGCAAGTACATCTCGAAAAAACTTTGATCCGGGCAGTTTAAAGCCACGGCCTATGTGATAACAAACACCACTACTTCACCCTGCTTGGGGGTAGGGGGATTTTCTGGCCCTGGAACTCACCACCGGATTTCATTCTTCTTCGGTAAGGTACCAATCTTGACCATTCCGTTCAGTTGCTCCTCTGTAACCCCGGAGGGGACCCAATTGCAGGAATAAAACTGCTTGGCAATTGCAAGTGAAAAGCTGGGAAGAAAATAATGCCGGTTTACGATTCATTAATGGTGATGTATAAGGTACAACAGGGAAAAGGAATCCAAGTATGTGAAATTGGTAAACCGATGACAGAGTATTTGTGAAAGATAAGGCAATGAACAGAAGCAGAGGTATATGCATACTGTTAAACCGTAGTATAAATAAATTGGCGGTTTAAAAGGGGACTAATGGTACCTGCCAGATTATCATGCTTCAAAAGTTAAACCGCCTATATTGGTGTGAGGGGTACAAATCTAAAAATACCTAAGTGAGGGAAACAGGTTTCACAATATTGCATTGAAATTTTGGATCTACCGTAAGTCAGGAAAAGGAAAAATATTGAGACTTAAAAAGGTTTGGTCCTGAAGCAATTCACAAAAGGTCCAGATCAAGTTGTTAGGTATTTAAGGTTTGGTTTAAATGGCCGGGGTAAGGAGTACCATAGCTACTGTGCGGAACACGTCAAGATTGAGCTTTGCTATCTACGGGCTGACGAAGAACATGAGAAGAGAGGCATGAACCCATATGAACTCTAATGGATCTACAGAAGAAAGAAGGAAAGGCTTACAACAGCTGTTGAGGTAGTGGAGGTGCACTGTGTCTTTCTGATGCGACCAGGTCGATGCAGCGGCCGACGGTGATGCAGGGGCGAAGTTCGATGACGGCGGCGGCGTTCGGGCGCAGGGACGTCGCGAGGAGGAAGAAGAGATGAAGAGGTAGCGGAGGAAACAGAAAAAGGGGTCTCAACCCTATTTATAAAGCGAAGAGGTAAGCGACAGGCGTGAGAATCGAGGAGCTCAAAAATGGTTCTTTAATAAAGTTGTCACCTCGATGGTTGGATGCTCATTAATAAAGGGCATCTTCGGCTTCAATGAATAGGTGATATCATGGCGGTTTATTGCGGATCTGAAGAATGATGCCACGGCGGTTTACAAGATCCATGTGAAAGTGCGAGGGCAAGAATTTTTCTAAGTGTTGAAAGATTGACATGAACAAGTTCAAATCAATCTGGGGCCTAATGTTGGGGATATTACTACTGGACGTAAACCGGCCAGGAGTAGCCGGGTTGACTCTATGAAGATTAGAAGCCCATGAAGACGTGAGGATGGTGGCACTTTACGAAGGCCCAAAGGCGGGTTAAGGCCTTTAGATGTAAACCGACTTTCTCATGTATTTCATTGTAAGATAGGAAGGATAGAGACCGAGTTGGGCACGTTAATGATCCGGCCTCGGGACTCTGTATACCGATGGGTGTCAACTTGTGTATATAAAGGGACGACCCGGCAGCGGTTTAGGGACAACACAACACAACACACAACAACTCGAGAGCCAGGTAAAGCGGATTCACTCCCTGGTCATCAAAACCCCTTCAATTCCATCACAACTAGACATAGGCTTTTACCTTCATTGAAGGGGCCGAACTAGTATAAAACTCTCGTGTCCCTTGTCCGGTTTAACCCCTTTAAGCTAACCCGTAGCGATGGCTCCATGACTAAGTCCTTTCACGAGGACATCTGCCGTGAGAAACCACGACATCTACTGAGGTGCTCGTCTGGAAGAACCGGGACACAATCACAGTAGTTCTCCCTTTACTACTGATACGTCTCCATCGTATCTATAATTTTTGATTGTTCCATGCTATTATATTATCAACTTGGGATGTTTTATATGCATTTATTATGCACTTTTATATTATTTTTGGGACTAACCTATTAACCCAGAGCCAGTGCCAGTTTATGTTTTTTCCTTGTTTTGGAGTATCGCAGAAAAGGAAAATCAAACGGAGTCGAATTGACCTGAAACTTCACGGAACTTATTTTTGGACCAGAAGAGGCCCACGGAGTATCGGAGATGGACCAGGAGAGTCCCGGGCTGCCCACGAGGGTGGGGGGCGTGCCCACCCCCCTGGGCGTGCCCCCCTGCCTCGTGGACAGCCCGGAGATCCACCGACGTACTTCTTCCTCCTATATATACCCATATACCCTAAAAACTTCGAGGAGCAGAATAGATCGGGAGTTCCGCCACCAGAAGCCTCTGTAGCCACCGAAAACCAATCTAGACCCGTTCCAGCACCCTGCCGGAGGGGGTATCCCTCTCCGGTGGCCATCTTCATCATCCCGGCGCTCTCCATGACGAGGAGGGAGTATTTCTCCCTCGGGGCTGAGGGTATGTACCAGTAGCTATGTGTTAGATCTCTCTCTCTCTCTCTTTCTCTCTCGTGTTCTTGAGGTGATACGATCTTGATGTATCGCGAGCTTTGCTATTATAGTTGGATCTTATGATGTTTCTCCCGTCCACTCTCTTGTAATGGATTGAGTTTTCCCTTTGAAGGTATCTTATCGGATTGAGTCTTTAAGGATTTGAGAACACTTGATGTATGTCTTCCGTGGGATACCCGTGGAGACAATGGGGTACTCTATTGATCCACTTTATGTGTGTTTTGGTGATCAACTTGCGGGTTCCGCCCATGAACCTATGCATAGGGGTTGGCACACATTTTCGTCTTGACTCTCCGGCAGGAACTTTGGGGCACTCTTTGAAGTTCTTTGTGTTGGTTGAATAGATGAATCTGAGATTGTGTGATGCATATCGTATAATCATACCCACGGATACTTGAGGTGACATTGGAGTATCTAGGTGACATTAGGGTTTTGGTTGATTTGTGTCTTAAGGTGTTATTCTAGTACGAACTCTATGATAGATTGAACAGAAAGAATAGCTTCGTGTTATTTTACTACGGACTCTTGAATAGATCGATCAGAAAGGATAATTTTGAGATGGTTTCGTACCCTACCATAATCTCTTCGTTTGTTCTCCACTATTAGTGACTTTGGAGTGACTCTTTGTTGCATGTTGAGGGATAGTTATATGATCCAATTATGTTTTTATTGTTGAGAGAACTTGCACTAGTGAAATATGAACCCTAGGCCTTGTTTCCTAGCATTGCAATACCTTTTACGCTCACTTTTACCATTAGTTACCTTGCTGTTTTTATATTTTCAGATTACAAAAACCTTTATCTACCATCCATATACCACTTGTATCACCATCTCTTCACAGAACTAGTGCACCTATACAATTTACCATTGTATTGGGTGTGTTGGGGACATAAGATACTCTCTGTTATTTGGTTGCAGGGTTGCTTGAGAGAGACCATCTTCATCCTACGCCTCCTACGAATTGGTAAACCTTAGGTCATCCACTTGAGGGAAATTTGCTACTGTCCTACAATCCTCTGCACTTGGAGGCCCAACAACGTCTACAATAAGAAGGTTGTGTAGTAGACATCAAGCTCTTTTCTGGCGCCGTTGCCGGGGAGGTGAGTGCTTGAAGGTATATCTTTAGATCTTGCAATCGAATCTTTTTGTTTCTTGTTTTATCACTAGTTTAGTTTACAAAAGAAAACTACAAAAAAATATGGAATTGAGTTTGCCTCATACGCTTCATCTTTTTAATATCTTTCGTGAGTATGATGGAAAGGAAAATTGTGCCAAAGTTTTAGAAGAATAATGCATTAACATGTTTGGCACTAAATCTTTGAATGATGAGCATGATTGCAATGTTATTAGTATGAACTCCTTGAATATCCATGATGCTAATGATATGCAAAGCCACAAGCTTGGGGAAGCTATGTTTGATGAAGATGATATTTTTGTCCCCCAAGTTCTGATGAGGAAATTTATTATGATGAAAGCATGCCTCCTATTTATGATGATTATATTGATGAAAGTGGATTTGGAGAGGTCATGACTTTATTTTGTGATGAATCCACTCTTTCGGAAGAGGTTCCAATTGATTATGAGAACAAATTTGCTATCTATGATTATTATTGTGATGACATGTATGCTATAAATAATAATGATAACCATGAAACCTGTCATCATGATTTTAGTTTTCAATTGGATTATGCCTCACATGATAGTTATTTTGTTGAGTTTGCTCCCACTATTCTGAATGAGAAGAATTTTGCTTATGTGGAGAGTAATAAAATTTCTATGCTTGTAGATCATGAAAAGAATGCTTTAGGTGCTGGTTATATTGTTGAATTCATTCATGATGCTACTGAAAATTATTATGAGGGAGGAATATATGCATGTAGGAATTGCAATAATATCAAGTTTCCTCTCTATGTGCTTAAAGTTTTGAAGTTATGCTTGTTTTACCTTCCTATGCTAGTTGATTATTGTTCCCACAAGTTGTTTGCTCACAAAATCCCTATGCATAGGAAGTGGGTTAGACTTAAATGTGATAGTCATATTCTTCATGATGATCTCTTTATGTTTCAATTCTTATCCTTTATGTGAGCATCATTGAAATCATCATGCCTAGCTAGGGGCGTTAAACGTTAGCGCTTGTTGGGAGGCAACCCAATTTTATTTTTGTTCCTTGCTTTTTGTTCCTGTTTAGTAATAAATAATTCATCTAGCCTCTGTTTAGATGTAGTTTTATGTTTTAACTAGTGTTTTTGCCAAGTAGAACCTTTGGGAAGACTTGGGGAAATTCTTTGCGATCATGCTGTAAAAAACAGAAACTTTAGCGCTCACGAGATTTGCTGCCATTTTTTATTGGATAGTGATATTTAGTTAATTCTTTTTGCAGATGATTAATAGATAAATTCCTAACGTCCATAAATTTATTTTATAATTTTTAGGGGTCCAGAAGTATATGATTGATCTAGATTACTACAGACTGTTCTGTTTTTGACAGATTCTGTTTTCTATGTGTTGTTTGCTTATTTTGATGAATCTATGAGTAGTATCGGAGGGTATGAACCATATAGAAGTTGGAATACAGTATATATTACATCAATATGAATTTAGAATGAGTTCACAACAGTACCTAAGCGGTGATTTATTTTCTTATACTAACGGAGCTTACGAGTTTTTTGTTAAGTTTTATGTTGTGAAGTTTTCAAGTTTTGGGTAAAGATTCGATGGACTATGGAATAAGGAGTGGCAAGAACCTAAGATTGGGGATCCCCAAGGCACCCCAAGGTAATATTCAAGGATAACCAAGAGCCTAAGCTTGGGGATGCCCCGGAAGGCATCCCCTCTTTCGTCTTCATTCATTGGTAACTTTACTTGGAGCTATATTTTTATTCATCACATGATATGTGTTCTACTTGGAGCATCATTTTATTTTATTTTATTTTGCTTGATGTTTGAATAAAATACCAAGATCTAAAATCCTTAAATGTTAGAGAGTCTTCATATAGTTGCATAATTATTTTACTACTCATTGATCTTCACTTATATCTTTCGGAGTAGTTTGTTGTTGCTCCAGTGCTTCACTTACATCTTTTTAGAGCACGGCGGTGGTTTTATTTTGAAGAAATAGATGAACTCTCATGCTTCACTTATATAATTTTGAGAGTCTCTAAACAGCATGGTAGTTTGCTTTGGTTATGAATTTAGTCCTAATATGATGGGCATCCAAGAGGGATATAATAAAAACTTTCATATAAAGTGCATTGAATACTATGAGAAGTTTGATACTTGATGATTGTTTTGAGATATGAAGATGGTGATATTAAAGTCATGCTAGTTGAGTAGTTTTGAATTTGAGAAATACTTGTGTTGAAGTTTGTGATCCCCGTAGCATGCACGTATGGTGAACCGTTGTGTGACGAAGTCGGAGCATGATTTGTTTATTGATTGTCCTCCTTATGAGTGGCGGTCAGGGACGAGCAATGGTCTTTTCCTAGCAATCTATCCCCCTAGGAGCATGCGCGTAGTACCTTGTTTTGATAACTAATAAATTTTTGCAATAAGTATGTGAGTTCTTTATGACTAATGTCGAGTCCATGGATTATACGCACTCTCACCCTTCCACCATTGCTAGCCTCTCTAGTACCGTGCAACTTTCACTGGTACCATAAACCCACCATATATCTTCCTCAAAACAGCCACCATACCTAACTATTATGGCATTTCCATAGCCATTCCGAGATATATTGCCATGCAACTTACCACCGTTCCATTTATTATGACACGCTCCATCATTGTCATATTGCTTTGCATGATCATGTAGTTGACATTATATTTGTGGCAAAGCCACCGTTCATAATTATTTCATACATGTCACTCATGCATCATTGCTATCCCGGTATACCGCCAGAGGCATTCATATAGAGTCATATTTTGTTCTAAGTATTGAGTTGTAATCATTGAGTTGTAAATAAATAGAAGTGTGATGATCATCAATAATAGAGCATTGTCCCCAAAAAAAGAGAAAGGCCAAATAAAAAAAGGAAGGCCCAAAAAAATAAAATAAAAATAAAAAGGGGAAATGCTACTGTCCTTTTTCCACACTTGTGCTTCAAAGTAGCACCATGATCTTCATGATAGAGAGTCTCCTATGATATCACTTTCATATACTAGTGGGAATTTTTCATTATAGAACTTGGCTTGTATATTCCAATGATGGGCTTCCTCAAAATGCCCTAGGTCTTCATGAGCAAGCGAGTTGGATGCACACCCACTTAGTTCCTTTTGTTGAGCTTTCATATACTTATAGCTCTAGTGCATCCGTTGCATGGCAATTCCTACTCGCTCACATTGATATCTATTAATGGGCATCTCCATAGCCCGTTGATAGGCCTAGTTGATGTGAGACTATCTTCTCCCTTTTTGTCTTCTCCACAACCACCATTCTATTCCACATATAGTGCTATGTCCATGGCTCACGCTCATGTATTGCGTGAAGATTGAAAAAGTTTGAGAACACCAAAAGTATGAAACAATTGCTTGGCTTGTCATCGGGGTTGTGCATGATTTAAATACTTTGTGTGGTGAAGATGGATCATAGCCAGACTATATGATTTTGTAGGGATAACTTTCTTTGGCCATGTTATTTTGAGAAGACATAATTGCTTAGTTAGTATGCTTGAAGTATTATTATTTCTATGTCAATATTAAAATTTTGTCTTGAATCTTATGGATCTGAATATTATTGCCAAAATAAAGAGAATTACATGGATAAATATGTTAGGTAGCATTCCACATAAAAAATTCTATTTTTATCATTTACCTACTCGAGGACAAGCAGGAATTAAGCTTGGGGATGCTAATACGTCTCCAACATATCTATAATTTTTTATTGTTCCATGCTATTATATTATCAACTTTGGATGTTTTACATGCATTTATTATGCACTTTTATATTATCTTTGGGACTAACCTATTAACCCAGAGCCAGTGCCAGTTTCTGTTTTTTCCTTGTTTTAGAGTATCGCAGAAAAGGAAAATCAAACGGAGTCCAATTGACCTGAAACATCACGAAACTTATTTTTGGACCAGAAGAAGCCCACGGAGTATCGGAGATGGACCAGGAGAGTCCCGGGCTGCCCACGAGGGTGGGGGGCACGCCCACCCCCCTTGGCGGGCCCCCTGCCTCGTGGACAGCCCAACGATCCACCGACGTACTTCTTCCTCCTATATATACCCATATACCCTAAAAACTTCGAGGAGCAGAATAGATCAGGAGTTCCGCTGCCAGAAGCCTCTGTAGCCACCGAAAACCAATCTAGACCCATTCCGGCACCCTGCCGGAGGGGGGATCCCTCTCCGGTGGCCATCTTCATCATCCCGGCGCTCTCCATGACGAGGAAGGAGTAGTTCTCCCTCGGGGCTGAGGGTATGTACCAGTAGCTATGTGTTAGATCTCTCTCTCTCTCTCGTGTTCCTGAGGTGATATGATCTTGATGTATCGCGAGCTTTGCTATTATAGTTGGATCTTATGATGTTTCTCCCCCTCTACTCTCTTGTAATGGATTGAGTTTTCCCTTTGAAGTTATCTTATCGGATTAATTCATTAAGGATTTGAGAACACTTCATGTATGACTTGTGTGGGATACCCGTGGTGGCAATGGGGTATTCTATTGATCCACTTGATGTATGTTTTGGTGATCAACTTGTGGGTTCCGCCCATGAACCTATGCATAGGGGTTGGCACACGTTTTTTTCTTGACTCTCCAGTAGGAACTTTGGGGCACTCTTTGAAGTTCTTTGTGTTAGTTGAATAGATGAATTTGAGATTGTGTGATGCATATCGTATAATCATACCCACGGATACTTGAGGTGACATTGGAGTATCTAGGTGACATTGGTTGATTTGTGTCTTAAGGTGTTATTCTAGTATGAACTCTATCATAGATTGAACGGAAAGAATAGCTTCGTGTTATTTTACTACGGACTCTTGAATAGATCAATCAGAAAGGATAACTTCGAGGTGGTTTCGTACCCTACCATAATCTCTTCATTTGTTCTCCGCTATTAGTGACTTTGGAGTGACTCTTTGTTGCATGTTGAGGGATAGTTATATGATCCAATTCTGTTATTATTGTTGAGAGAACTTGCACTAGTGAAAGTATGAACCCTAGGCCTTCTTTACTAGCATTGCAATACCTTTTACGCTCACTTTTACCATTAGTTACCTTGTTGTTTTATATTTTCAGATTACAAAAACCTTTATCTACAATCCATATACCACTTGTATCACCATCTCTTCGCTGAACTAGTGCACCTATACAATTTACCATCGTATTGGGTGTGTTGGGGACACAAGAGACTCTTTGTTATTTGGTTGCATGGTTGCTTGAGAGAGACCATCTTCATCCTACGCCTCCTATGGATTGATATACCTTAGGTCATCCACTTCAGGGAAATTTGCTACTGTCCTACAAACCTCTGCACTTGGAGGCCCAACAACGTCTACAAGAAGAAGGTTGTGTAGTAGACATCAACTACCCTAGACGATATTGTGGAACATAAGGTAGTAAGCATAGGAGCCGGGCAAGCCAACTATTGACCAAAGACATGATTCGGAGCCGATGCATATAATGATATAAGTTCGGGGTGCCAAACTATACTGTAAAAAGTGTTCGGACTTTATTGTCGTATTGTGGGGCGTGATGAAGCCCCTGGCAAAGTAATACGTACCAAAGTGTACGGGTGCGATGAGTAATAAATACAAAGACAAGGAAAAAATCAAGTAATAAGCTGACGCTGTCAATTATTTTCCATTGTAAGTTGATTAATACGTCGAGGCGTACTTGTGCAAGTAATGCTATAAGCAAGTATGGTTATTTAGCATGCCATAACCAAGAGCGGGCTGCGCGCGGGTATGTAAAACAGGTATAGCAATCGTTAGCAGAGATCACCTGGGGATTCCCTTGTACATCAAAGCTCCTTGCCTCCTTGGTGCATCCGTCCCGTGATCGGTCCGATGGTCGGGTTATTTAAAAAATCCTCAAGAAGAGAAAACCCCGAAATGAACAATAAAAAGTGAAGGTGTGCGGATCCAGGGTCGGTCGAGCCGCATAGTGGATCACGAGCTAGCTATGCCTCCATCGATGCCCATGGAATTTTGAGTGTGTAGTTATGTACGCGCGGTACGAATGCCACAATTTGATTGGGACTGGGACAGAGGCCAAATTGCTAGTTAAGCTCCTGACGAGCGGGGCTGTCTTACTACAGAATAGTCCGGACTCTCTAAATGGTGTCCGGGGGCTCGGCCGCCGAATTAAGGTTTTGCTGGAAAAGGCCGCATTGTACTTCTGCTGCTAAGGCCATGGTATGCTTCTCGGTGCGGAGGGAGCGTTCTGTATTTCCATTTACTGTTATGACGCCATGTGGTCTGTGCATCTTGAGCTTGAGATAAGCATAGTGAGGTACTACATTGAATCGCGCGAATGCGGTTCGTCCAAGCACTGCGTGATAGCCGCTGTGAAAGGGGACTATGTCGAAGATTAACTCCTCGCTTTGGAAGTTGTCCGGAGATCCGAAGACGACCTTTAGTGGCCAAATCCATGGCACCCCAGACAAACCAGCCAACCATACCAACAGAGATTGCTGGGTTTTTAAGCAAGCCGGCAAGTTAAATGCCGAGAACAAGGAGAAGGGATCGCAGAGCGAGGATGATGACGAGGAGCCCCTGCAGCCAAACACAGGGGGACAGAAGAAGTTTGCCCCTCAGGTCAAAATAGTGAACATGATATATGCTACACACATCCCCAAGAGGGAGCAGAAGCATGCACTCAGGGACGTCTATGCGATAGAGCCAGTCACCCCAAAATTCAATCCATGGTCATCGTGCCCGAGCACTTTTGACCGTCGGGATCATCTGACCAGTATCTGGCATGGCGGGTCAGCCGCACTAGTCCTAGACCCAATCATTGATGGATTCCACCTGACGCGAGTCCTCATGGACGGCGGCAGCAACCTCAATCTGCTCTATCAGGATACAGTGCGCAAAATGGGCATTAACCCATCATAGATCAAGCCCACAAGGACTACCTTCAAAGGAGTCATACCAGGCGTAGTGAGGTACTACATTGAATCGCGTGAATGCGGTTCGTCCAAGCACTGCGTGATAGCCGCTGTGAAAGGGGACTATGTCGAAGATTAACTCCTTGCTTTGGAAGTTGTCCGGAGATCCGAAGACGACCTCTAGTGTGATTGAGCCCGTACAGCGGGCCCTACGCCTGGTATGACTCCTTTGAAGGTAGTCCTTGTGGGCTTGATCTATGATGGGTTAATGCCCATTTTGCACACTGTATCCTGATAGAGCAGATTGAGGTTGCTGCCGCCGTCCATGAGGACTCGCGTCAGGTGGAATCCATCAATGATTGGGTCTAGGACTAGTGCGGCTGACCCGCCATGCCAGATACTGGTCGGATGATCCCGACGGTCAAAAGTGCTCCGGCACGATGACCATGGATTGAATTTTGGGGCGACTGGCTCTATCGCATAGACATCCCTGAGTGCGTGCTTGTGCTCCCTCTTGGGGATGTGTGTAGCATATATCATGTTCACTGTTTTGACCTGAGGGGCAAACTTCTTCTGTCCCCCTGTGTTTGGCTGCAGGGGCTCCTCGTCATCATCCTCGCTCTATGATCCCTTCTCCTTGTTCTCGGCATTTAACTTGTCGGCTTGCTTAAAAACCCAGCAATCTCTGTTGGTATGGTTGGCTGGTTTGTCTGGGGTGCCATGGATTTGGCACGGATGGTCGAGTATGCGGTCTATGCTAGATGGTCCTTGATTGTTTCTTTTATACGGATTTTTCCACTGACCGGACTTGGAGCCGCTGAATCCGGCATTGACAGCAGTGTCATCGGTGTTGTTGCCATTGCTTCGGCGTTTGTGTTTGCTGTGTCGGAGCTTGTCGTTGCTGTTTTTGACCTTAGAGGGGCCTGCCTCATAGGCTGTGTTTTTGCTATGAGCCAGCCAGCTGTCCTCACTTGCGCAAAAGCGGGTCATGAGTGCCGTAAGGGCTGCCATGGATTTTGGTTTTTCCTGGCCGAGGTGGCGGGTGAGCCATTCGTCCCGGATGCTATGTTTAAAGGCTGCTAGTGCTTCGGCATCCGGGCAGTTGACGATATGGTTCTTTTTGGTTAGGAACCTAGTCCAGAATTTCCTGGCCGACTCTCTGGGTTGTTGGACTATGTGGCTCAAGTCATCGGCGTCTGGTGGCCGGACATATATACCTTGGAAGTTGTCGAGAAAGGCTTCTTCCAAGTCCTCCCAGCTACCGATAGAGTTTTCCGGCAGGCTGTTTAACCAGTGCCGAGCTGGTCCTTTAAGCTTTAGTGGGAGGTATTTGATAGCATGGAGATCATCTCCATGGGACATGTGGATGTGGAGGATAAATTCCTCAATCCATACCGCGGGGTCAGTTGTCCCATCATATGATTCAATGCTCACGGGTTTGAACCCTTCGGGGAATTCGTGATCCATTACTTCATCAGTGAAGCAAAGAGGGTGTGCGGCGCCTTTATATCGGGCCGTGTCGCGAGGTAGCTCCGATGGAGTCCGTCTATGGTTGTCGGCCTGGGCGTGACTAGGTTTGTCATGTCCGAATAGGTAGCCATCCTCACGTGTCGACGAACATCCCCATGATCTGTAAATTGATCGGGTGTATCTGGCTCTACTATCCAGGGTCTGCCAGAGGTCGTATGTATGACCCCGAACTGTTTTGTCTCTATTTTTACATGGAGGTGGGACATGTTGTTGTTCGGCCTGAGTTGCCGCTCTATCCCGACCACGTGGTGGACAGTCCGCCGCACTGTCCCGACCACGTAGCGGTCGATCGACCGCATTATGCTAGAGAGGCATAGGCTCCGGCGCCTCTTCGTCGAACTAAGGTAGAAACCTTCGATTCGGGTAACTCTTGGCTCGGCGTCTGGGGCCGTATTCTTCGGCTGCCAGGACATCAGTCCATCTGTCAACGAGCAGATCTTGGTCAGCTTGAAGCTGCCGCTGCTTCTTTTTCAGGCTCCTTGCGGTGGCTATTAGCTGGCGCTTGAAGCGCTCCTGCTCGAGAGGTTCCTCCGGCATCATAAAATCTTCATTGTCGAGGCTTTCCTCATCCTCAGAGAGCGGACGATAACTACCATCCTCCGAGTCATTGGGCCTGACCTGTTCGTCGGGCCTAGTTTGCCCATTTTCTTGATCCTCCTGCTCGGACATGACCTCAGCAGGGTCTTTATTGTTTTCGGCATCGTCCGGAGTATTATTTTCTCCGGTGCCAGTATTGCTGTCTTTGGAACGACGTGACTTAGGGCGGCGCCGAGGACGCCGACGTTTTTGCTGTGTCTCAGGAGGTTTATTCTCGACTGGATTTTCTTTGTCATCGTCGTTGGTTGCTTTGGGTGTGTCCACCACGTATACATTGTACGAAGAAGTGGCCGTCTAGCATCCAGTGAATGGCAGATTTTGATTTTGCTCCTCATCGGCATCGTCGTCCATACCGTCGATGTCTTCGGAGTCGTGATCAAGCGTGTCGGTTAAATCCTCGGCTGTGGCTATGAAGTGGGTGGCGGGTGGGAAGCAAGATTCTCCATCATCAGCCCCTAGTTCGAACCGAACATAGTTCGGTTGTGAGTCCCCCGCCAAGGACAGGCTTTTTAATGAGTTTAGCACATCGCCCAAGGGCGAGTGTTGGAAGATGTGTGCGGCACTGAATTCGAAGATCGATAAATGATCAAGTTCGGCGTCCGCAGGCTCACATGGTTCAGAACTTATGATTGGAGACGAGTCCGGAGTTCCGGTGGCACAAATACTGTGAGAGGTTAAGTCCATGTGCGGCTCCAACGACGCCGGGAATCTGTGCCCTCCGTGGTGGGGTTGAGCCTCCCGTCCTTGGATGGCGCAGTATGCTCCGGATCTAAGGCCAGAGCAGTTACATGAGCTATATCCTGGATGCGGTTCGATGACAGATTTAGGTCATGTTCATCGAGGTGATCAGGAGCGATCACCGCGGTCTCGAGTCCGGCGAAGATCAAATCTCCGCGGACGTCCGCGACATAGTTCAAGCTCCCAAATCTGACCTGATGGCCAGGGGCGTAGCTATCGATCTGCTCCAGAAGGCCAAACGAGTTGGCCCGCAGTGCGAAGCCGCCGAATACGAAGATCTGTCCGGGGAGAAAGGTTTCTCCTTGGGCAGCGTCATTGTTGACGATTGAAGGGGCCATCGAAACCTTTTTTGGGGACGGCACAGTGGAACTCTCAATGAAAGCACCAATGTCGGTGTCAAAACTGGCGAATCTTGGGTAGGGGGTCCCGAACTATGTGTCTAAGGTCGATGGTAATAGGAGACAGGGGACACAATGTTTTACCCAGGTTCGGGCCCTCTCTATGGAGGTAATACCCTACGTCCTGCTTGATTGATCTTGATGAATATGAGTATTACAAGAGTTGATCTACCACGAGATCGTAGTGGCTAAACCCTAAAGGCCTAGCTTGTATGGTTATGATAATGTATCTCCTCTCCGGACTAAGTCCTCCGGTTTATATAGACATCGGGGGGATCTAGGGTTACACAAGGTCGGTTACAAAGAAAGGATCTACATGTTCGGTCACCAAGCTTGCCCTCCACGCCAAGGAGAGTCCCATCCGGACACGGGTACATAATTCAGTCTTCGTATCTTCACATCCCATCAGTTCGGCCCATGGCTAACAGGCTGGGGGCCCGAGGACCCCTTAGTCCAGGACTCCCTCAGTACTTATGTTACAAGTCCGGACACGATCATTGCGTCCGAAGACTATCTTGGAGTTCGGAAGGAGGAACCCGCCTTGCAATCACTACTAGGAAAAGGGCTATAGATGATATGGCCACTAATGGCGCACTAGACATGTGGTGCGCCATTACTATATACTAATGGCGCACCATGTGTTGGTGCGCCATTAGTAATATATTACTAATGGCGCACCTGGTGTGTGGTGCGCCATTAGTAGTTTTGAAAAAAAATTAAAAAAAATTGTTACTAATGGCGCACCGTGGTATAGTGCGCCATTACTAGTTGACATAGTAATGGCGCACCACACCCACCATGCGCCATTAGTAGTTTCGAAAAAAAATTGTTAGTAATGCCGAGCCCCACCTCCCCTCGCCCCGTCGCCCCCCTCCCCTCGCCGCCCCCTTGCCCCACCTCCCCTCGCCCCATCGCCCCACCGTCCCAACCACCCGCCGCCGCCGCCACCCGCCACCGCCCCCTGGCCCCACCGCCCCTCGCCCTGTCGCCCCCACCACTCGCCACCGCCCCGGCGCCCCATCGCCCGAACGGTGCCCCCCTCGTGCCCTGCTGCCCCCCCCACCTGCCCGTCGGCCCCTGCGCCCGCGCCGCCCTGGAGCCAGGCTCGCCGCGGGCCCCCTGCGTCCGCCTCGCCCCCCCCCCCCCGGAGCCAGGCCCGCCGCCGCTGCCCTAACCACGGCCGTCCACCACCACCCCCTGCCCCGGAGGCAAGGTGAGCATTTTTTTTGTTTTCTACTGTTTTTCTTTGCTGTTTAGGTTTAATTAGGTTATTGATAGATTTAGGTTAGTGGTTGGTTTAGGTTAGTGCTAGATTTAGGTTTAGATAATTAGAAGAAGAAGAAAGTTGAAAAAAAGAAGAAGAAGTAGAAGAAGAGGAAAAGGGAAAAAAGGAAGAAGAATAAGAAGAAAGTTGAAAAATAGAACAAGAAAGGAAGAAGGAGAAGATGAGGAGGAGGAAGGAGAAGAAAGAAAAAGGAGAACAAGAAAAGAAGAGAGGTGGAGAAGAAGAAGATGGAAAGGAAAAGGAAGAATGTATCATTGTTTAATTGTAGAGGTTGATGATCAAAAAGTTGACCTTTCTTAGGAGTAGCATCTTCAAATAAGTAACCCTTCATGTCTTCAAATAAAATAACAGGACAACATAACTCAGAACGGTAATATAACCAAGAATGCATCTTCGAGGACGAGAGCTTTTTTCAAGTGTTTATTTGCTGCTTCCTCATAAGCAACGAGACATCTCTGAGGACAGAACATCATTTTAGTAGGATGTAACAATCATTAGTCTTCGAGAAGAATGATATTAAATAACATAGTGGCCTGTGATGTATTTTCATACCGAAAATGCATTTGGCACTAGTCCTCGCTTAACAACATCATGGGTGGGAAGCGGGAACTTAGAAGTGCATTGGTGTAGTTGATTATCTTCTGCTCAAAATTTATGCTGCTATAATGTTGTATGATAATGTTGTAAGGGTACTAATTGGTCTCTTCTGCTGCTTATCAGAGATGGGGGGAAGTAGCCACCGCCGCTCTGCCTCACCGGAGTACGAGTTGGATGCTTTCGAGTTCTTCAGTATCATACTTGGGACTTCAGTATCAGCCACGAGGCAGGTATATAAAACGAGAGATCTCCTCTTCACCCATCTCATTATGATAACTCTGTTGTTTGCTACATCACTCCTTGTCCCAAACTGCAGAGGCTGCCTAACACTTTTATGAACATGCTGGGTGAAGATCCGCCAGATAATGTGAAGCTCCGACAGGCCGGCAGCGGGGTTTGCAGGCTGTGGGACGTGGAGTTGGTGATCGAGGAGGGCCACATGTACCTGTGCCATGGCTGGGAGAAGTTCTATAGTGCCTACGACCTGCAGACCGGGTACTTTCTTCTCTTCAGGTACGACGATGACGCCACAATGCCCATCGTGAAGGTTTTCAACGCGACTATGTGTTGCATGCGCTACGCTAACGACGAAGATGCCAGTGCGTTCTGCCTCTTCTTATTCCTCTACATTTGGCTTTGTCTCACATCGATTTTTAACGGTCATTGTTGCATTTGGACAGGCAATGGGAGCAGCAGCAGCGACACTGGCTACAGCCAAAGCAGCAGCGATTATGGCTGTAGCAAAAGCAACAGCGATTCTGGCTTTAGCGAAAGCAGCAGCGATTCTGGCAGCAGCAAAGACAACAAGAAGGATGATCCGGACTGGAGTGGGGGAGAAGAGGAGCAGAGTGGGGATGAGGAGCTGCAGGATGACGATGGGCATCAGGCTGAGGATGACCTAGCGCTGGTGGTGGCTGACCAAGGGCAAGAGATGGTGGTGGCTGACCATGGGCAAGAGATGGTGGTGGCTGACCATGGGCAAGAGATGGTGGTGGCTGAGGATGACCTAGCGATGGTCGTGCCCGTCCTGCCTGAAGGTGGCCTCGCGATGGTGGTGGTGCCTGACAATGACCACGCACCGGTGGTGGCGCCGGCGATCCCACAGCTGGGCGACATGACCACGCCAATTGTGGTAGAAGACTACATCCCACAGCTGCCTCCACCGCCTCGCCGCTCTTGGCGCATCAGGCTGAGGAAGGAGAAGGAGAAGAACAATGAGAACTGAACTATGTCAGGTATGTCAGATCTCCAAAATGATATATATATATATATACTTAGTTACCTATGTTATCTCTAATATGCTTAGTTTCCTATAGGTTAGCTCCAAAATTACTTATGTTAGCACAAAATGATCAAGTTTACATAATAAGCTTATAGTCTTCTTCTTATTCTTCTTCTTTTCCAAAATGACATATGTTAGCTTCATTTTACCTAAGTTGGCTCTAATATGCTAACTTAGAGCTTATATGCTTAGTTTCCTATAGGTTAGCTCCAAAATAACTTATGTTAGCACAAAATGATCAAGTTTACATAATAAGCTTATAGTCTTCTTCTTATTCTTCTTCTTTTCCAAAATGACATAGGTTAGCTTCATTTTACCTAAGTTGGCTCTAATATGCTAACTTAGAGCTTATATGCTTAGTTTCCTATAGGTTAGCTTCCAAAATTACTTATGTTAGCACAAAATGATCAAGTTTACATAATAAGCTTATAGTTTTCTTTCTTCTTATTCTTCTTCTTTTCCAAAATGACATAGGTTAGCTTCATTTTACCTAAGTTGGCTCTAATATGCTAACTTAGAGCTTATATGCTTAGTTTCCTATAGGTTAGCTCCAAAATTACTTATGTTAGCACAAAATGATCAAGTTTACATAATAAGCTTATAGTCTTCTTCTTATTCTTTTCCAAAATGACATAGGTTAGCTTCATTTTACCTAAGTTGGCTCTAATATGCTAACTTAGAGAGCTTATATGCTTAGTTTCCTATAGGTTAGCTCCAAAATTACTTATGTTAGCACAAAATGATCAAGTTTACATAATAAGCTTATAGTCTTCTTCTTATTCTTCTTCTTATTCTTCTTCTAGTATTCTTCTAGTGTTCTTCTTCTTCTAGTATTCTTCTAGTTTTCTTCTTCTTCTTCTTCTAACTTCTTGTTTATCATTTTGCAGATTTGATTTAATTCACGGAAGCTTGCATGGATGGAGTGCTTCTTTTCCATTTGTGTTTTTATTTTGTATGAATGTGAAACTTTTGTGAATTGATGGATAACGGTGTTGGATGAACAATGTGAAACTTTTTTAATATGTAACAATGGAACTATGTGTTGGCTATGTATGTATATATGATGAAACTTGTGTGTTGGATATGATTGTTATATGGATGCTTGTTGTATATATATGTGTTGGATATCTCATATGTGAAATAGTGACCTGAGATTAAGAAAAAACAAAAAAAATTAAAAAAATTGTTACTAATGGCGCACTTCCATGAGGTGCACCATTAGTATACCAGATACTAATGGCGCACCTGTGGGATACTAATGGCGCACCTGTGGTGCGCCATTACTAAAATATACTAGTGGCGTGGTACTAATGGCGCACCTGTAGTGCGCCATTAGTAGCCAAAACAGGTGCGCCATTAGTAGGCCTTTTCCTAGTAGTGAATGCCGAAGACAGATCTACGCGCTGGATACCTTGTCATTGAAGCCAGGTTCAGGGGCTACTGAGGGAGTCCTGGATAAGGGGTCCTCGGGCGTCTGGCCTGTTAGCCATGGGCCAGACTGATGGGAGAACACGAAGACCGAAGACTGCACCCGTGTCCGGATGGGACTCTCCTTGGCGTGGAAGGCAAGCTTGGCGACCAAATATGTAGATTACTTTCTTTGTAACCGACCTTGTGTAACCCTAGATCCTCTTGGTGTTTATATAAACTGGAGGACTTAGTCCGGAGGAAGGACAATCATTACCATAGCCATACAAGCTAGACCTCTAGGGTTTAGCCATTACGACCTCGTGGTAGATCAACTCTTGTAATACTCATATTCATCAAGATCAATCAAGCAGGAAGTAGGGTATTACCTCCATAGAGAGGGCCCGAACCTGGGTAAATATCAAGTCCCCTGTGTCCTCTTACCATCGACCTTAGACGCACAGTTCGGGACCCCCTACCCGAGATCCGCCGGTTTTGACACCGACAGTAGTGCCTGGGTATTTGATACTGGTTCTGTTGCTCATATTTGCAACTCGAAACAGGGGCTATGGATTAAACGAAGATTGGCTAAGGACGAGGTGACGATGCGCGTCGGGAATGGTTCCAAGGTCGATGTGATCGTCGTCGACACGCTACCTCTACATCTACTTTCGGGATTAGTTTTAGACCTGAATAATTGTTATTTGGTGCCTGCGTTGAGCATGAACATTATATCTGGATCTTGTTTGATGCGAGACGGTTGTTCATTTAAATCAGAGAATAATGGTTGTTCTATTTATATGAGTAATATCTTTTAGGGTCATGCACCCTTGAAGAGTGGTCTATTTTTGTTGAATATCGATCATGGTGATACACATATTCATAATATTGATGCCAAAAGATCCAAATTTAATAATGATAGTGCAACATATTTGTGGCACTGCCGTTTAGGTCATATTGGTGTAAAGCACATGAAGAAACTCCATGCAGATGGACTTTTGGAATCACTTGATTATGAATCATTTGATGCTTGCGAACCATACCTCATGGGTCCGGAACAATGGAGCGAGCCATTGACTTATTGGAAATAATACATACCGATGTATGCGGTCCGATGAGTGTTGAGGCTCACGGCGGGTATCGTTATTTTCTGACCTTCACAGATGATTTAAGCATATATGGGTATATCTAATGAAACACAAGTCTGAAACATTTGAAAAGTTCAAAGAATTTCAGAGTGAAGTGGAAAATCATTGTAACAAGAAAATAAAGTTTCTAAGATCTGATCATGGAGGCGAATATTTGAGTTATGAGTTTGGCCTTCATTTAAAACAATGTAGAATAGTTTCACAACTCACGCCACCTGGAACACCACAGCGTAATGGTGTGTCCGAACGTCGTAACCGTACTTTATTAGATATGGTGCGATCTATGATGTCTCTTACCGATTTACCACTATCGTTTTGGGGTTATGCATTAGAGACAACTGCCTTCACGTTAAATAGGGCACCATCTTAATCCGTTTGAGACGACATTGTATGTGACGCCCCAAGACCGGAGCTTCAGATGCCTTCCAGGGTTTCCGGTTTTCGTCGTGTGAGTTGTTGGTTTTTTGCATTCATCTTTGCATCATGTGCATTGCATCATGTCATAATTCTTTCGCAACTCAACTAAATAAATCGTATGGATCTTCAGTCCATTTAAATTGAGGGAATTCTCATGGTGAGTTCTCTTTATAACATACCCTCGCGCCCCAAGCTCCGCACGCTGCCTCGCTGCGCAGGAGCTCTGCCATAGCCGCCAATCTCACGCGCCATGTCCTCGCTGGGATCCGCCAGGGAGCCGCTTGAACTCTCGTGTGCCGCCGCTCCTTCTTTGATTCAGCGAGGTCCAGCCGTCCCAAGCACGTCGCCCGCCCGACCTCTTTTCCCCGCTCCTCCTCGTGCGCCCGAGGTCCATGGCACCTCCAGCCTCCAAGAGCTTCGCCTCCCTTGCTCCATGCTAAGGGCGAGGGTAGCCATTCCGTCCTGCTGCTGCTCTTCCCATGCCGCGCCGCCGTCGACTTCCTGTTGCCGCGAGACCACCGCCTCGCTACCCTTGTGCGCATCCGCCTCTTTTGCCTCCGTTTGGGGCTGTTTCATTTTGGGCTTCATGGAAAAGTCCTCTCTAAAAGTGTATGAGTTTACAGTGTCGCGTCCAGTACCTCTACCGACGTCTCCGGAATCGCCAAGGCCTGCAAGTCCACCAAGACCTCGACCACGGTTGTCGGATTTCGGGTTCCGGCAGACCCTTGAGGTTCGAACACTAGGGTGCGCGCGGAGATTTCACTTCCTACCTACCTGCACCCCTCCGCCTCGCTAACATCTAAGCTATGGAAAGAACAACACAAGAGACACAGGGTTTATACTGGTTCCGGCCACCGTTGTGGTGTAATACCCTACTCCAGTGTGTGGTGTGGTGGATTGCCTCTTGGGCTGATGATGATGAATGATACAAGGAAGAACAGCCTCGCGAGGGTCTGTTCTTGGCTGGGGCGGTGAACTGCTGGGAGGAGTTCAGCCACCCTTCTCTCTCTCTCTGATTGTCTTTCTCCGATTCAACCTCCTATCGAACCTCTCTTCTTAACCCCTCCGAACCCCTCTCTTCTGTGGGTGGCTGGTCCTATTTATAGAGGCCCTGGTCCTCTTCCCAAATATCGAGCGGGAAGGGAGCCAACAATGGCGGGCTAATTTGAAGGGGGACAGCTAGTACTAGCTACTCTGACAAAAGTAGTCTTCGCCTGCACAAAGCTCTGGTGGTGACGCCGTCCTGGGCTCCACGATGACCTCCGTCTTGCAGTCTTCCTGGTCCTGGTCTCGTTTCACCGAAATGGCAACCTTTGCCTGATGCCTCGGTACTCCGCGGCTGCGCTTGCCCCCTTTGCACCAAAGAGGAAAGGAGGACACTGCGCGGGCTGGCACCCGCCTGGCGCCCTTGGTCGTCATGGCTTGCATCATGGGCACCTCGTGAGGTACCCCGCCTTGATCTCTCCACCTCCTCATGAGCCAGCCTGATGAGGTCGTGCCTGAGGAAGCTCCGCGTCGTCCGCCCCGCGAGGCTTGGCCCCTCGCGAGGGTCTTGGGTCTGTGTTGATGAAGATGGGCCGTGCTGCCCCCCCCCCTTTGAGCCACGCCGCAGCCGCGGGCAGGCAAGTTTGGGGAGCCCCGTTCCCAGAACACCGACAGTAGCCCCCAGGCCCAAGGCACGCCCGGACTTGGCCGTGCAGGGAGGCGGAAGGGCAAGAGCGAAGCGCCGCAGGCCCTAATAGCCTGTGGCCTTGGGCGCCGCGTGGCGGTTGACTGGACGTGGGCGCCTCAGCAACTGCGCGAGTTGATAAGGGAGCGGCATCTGCCCAGGCTTCGCTTTTTGCTTTCTCCGGTTGTTGCTCAGATCCCCTTTCTTACGCCTCTCCTTCCTTCCTCCAAAATCTCCAGATCTACTCCGACCGCGTGACCTAGGAAGCCATGTCGCCTCGTCAGTCCCCGGCCGGAGCTTGGTACTCGTCTGCCTTGGACTCGCCAAACGTGTCGGAGGCGAGCCTTGCCCGGTTGCGCCGGATGGCGGCGGCGCAGGGCATCAACGGGGCGAAGGCACTCAAGGCTGGCTCCGCCACCCCAGAAGGCCAAGGGAGCGCCTTCTATCCGTTCTTCGTAAGTGCCATTGCCGCCGGCCTGGTGCCTCCCTTCTCTGAGTTCTTCTTCTCTGTCCTCCGCCATTACAAGCTACAGGCTCTGCATCTCCACCCCAACTCCGTCCTTCTCCTGGCAATCTTCGCCTATTACTGCAAGGCTCACGTAGGGGTGCAGCCCTCAGTGGCCTTGCTGCGCCACTACTTCTACCTCCGGACCTCTCGCGGTCCTGCTTTCGCGTGCGCGAGCTTCATCGCGTACGGTGGCGCCATTGCCATCTCGAACCCCGGATAAAGGATTGAGGGCTTCAGGAGCAAGTGGCTCTTGGTGGATGCTGGGCGCATCCAGCCTCGGCTGATCTTGCCCACGGAGCAGCCCACGAGCTCTAGCGATTGGGGTCGAGCTGAGCTCGCGGACCCCCGCGCGAAGCTGGTGCTGGAGAAGATGGACGCGGATCTGAGGCCGGCCAACATGGCGGCGGCGAAGCTGACTGGCGCATCGCTGCTGAGGGAATTCCTGGAGCACCAGCTGGCTCCGCTTCGGCGGTACTCACTTCTGATGTGGAGGCCCCATCCGATCCCCGCGGCCTGGGCCGATGGAGATCTGGCTGCGGTCCTCCAATCTCTGGTCGGGGGCGATGTGGCGAGGTTGGAGGGCGCTCCTACGCCCTTGTTCCTCCGCAACGACTGGGAGCAGGTAGTGGAGTCCATGCCCGTCTTCAATGGGGATGGGCCCGTGCCCATGGAAACTCCCGAGGAACCGGTGGACGTGCCCTCCGACGATTCCAGCAAAGAGGAGGAAGGAGGGGAGCGGGAAAGAGGGCCTGACTCCGAGGCGACTGACGGAGAGTCGAGGGCTCGCCTCTCCCAGCGCAGGTCCCGTGTTCTCCGCCTCTCTCCGAGCGATGACGACGAGGATGACGACGAGGATGACGACGAGGATGACGGCGAGCGGGACGACAGGAGCTTGCCCCCAATCCCGAAGAAGGACAGGACCGGGCTGATCTCCCGCAGGTCTACCCCGGCCCCGAGGCGGACCGCAGACGCACCTTCCGCTTCCAAGCTTCCCGAGGTTAACCCTTCCAGCCGGCTTTCAGGCTTCAAATTTGGCCGGAGGCCGCTCGAGCTCACTGGCGACGACCCGTAAGCATTTGATCCTTGTCTTTATTTCTTGTCCTGCTTCTGAGGCTTGACGTCCGCATCTCTTGGATAGGCTGGCGCCCGCAGCAAAGAAGCCAAAGGGAGCTCCTGAGGTTCCACCCATGGCAGCGCCTCTGCCCGCGAAGGAGGGTGACTGCGACGCACGGGCTTCTCCTGCCCGGTCGTCCTCGCGAGGCCAGGCTGAGCCGGCTGGGGTGAGCTCAGCCCCCACGGCCCATGTGACTCCCGAGGTGTCCTTGCCTGCCGCCGCCACTTCAGCCGTTGGGGCGCAGCAGACTCCGCCTCAGGACGCTGTGGCCGTGCTACCGCCTTCTCCTACTCCACCGGCTACTGTCTCTCTGACTCCTTCTGCCGTTCTGGACCATGTTGCTGCTGAGCTGGACTGACTGCGGTAGGATCTTGTTGGCGCCGACCCTTGCTTGGTGGCCGGGCGCTTGGAGCTGGCTTCAGGATGGGTTCGCTCCGATGCTTCGATTCGGGCGGCGCTGGTCCAGGCCTCGACGGCTTGCGATGAGGAGAAACAGGTCGTTCTTGAGGCGAAGGCTGCTCGTGACGTAGCCCTGGGGGAGGCGGTCGACGCCCGTGGTCACTGCAAGGCGCTGGAGGACGAGCTGCAAGGCCTGTGGGACCAGCTCGTGAAAGAGGCCCGCCTTCGCCAAGAGCAGGAAGAGGGCGTGAAGGCTCGCGAGGCAGCCGTCAAGGAGAGGGAGGCCAAGCTCAGGAAGCGCCACGACCGCCTAGGCGCACTGGAGCAGGAGTTGGGGGCGAGGAAGGCCGAGCTGGACGACAAGGCCCTGGTTCTTGCTGAGGACCGCGTGGCCTTCACGGAGATGGAGGCGAAGGCTCGCTCCTCGCTAAGGACGCTTTACGACAGCGGCCTGGAGAGCCCGCTGGCTGGCGCCGAGGACGGCCCCGCCAAGCTGCTTCCCTTCCTGGTCCGTGCTCTCGAAGATGTCGCCCTTGGCCTTGGCCCCACGGCTGAGGCCGAGGCGCGTGTCCTGTCTTCTGCAGCACTGACGCGGGTCCTCACCCACATCTACCTTCGCGATCCCGGTGTCGACCTCGACAGCCTGCTGGAGCCAGTGAGCGGCGAGCGTGCCGCTGCCGCTGCCGAGGCCGTGAAGGGTCATGCGGAGGCTCTGCTGGGGAAGTTCCGGGCCTTCAGCACCAAGCCGAAGCAAGGCGCCGCCAACCCCACTGCTCCGTAAGGCGAACCCATTCTGCGCTGCTCCTCCACCGACAAGTGACTCCGTCGTGGCTCCTGTCCTGCCTTTAATTCCTGCACATGTATCATGCCTCGGGGAGGCGTTTAAACTTGCGTTTGGCATTGAGATAACAGTGTGGACTGTAATATTTGCTTTTGAATTCCTCGAAATTTGCGCTTTTCCTTCCTACTTGCTTATGTTCTACGCCGGCAGAGCCCGGCCCCGCGCGTACCTCACCCAGCGTTAGTCCCGACCGGAAACCAGGACGGGGCCAAGGAGTGAGGGGCTACGTGACAAGTTAGGCTCCTGAGTCGCGATGCTCAGGAGTCCCCCTTGGTGCACGAACAGCAAGTAGGGAGGTGTGAAGTGGGTGGATCTACCGTTCTACGTCTGCAGAGCCCGGCCGCGCGCATACCTCACCCAGCGTTAATCCTGACCGGAAACCAGGATGGGGCCAAGGAGTGAGGGGCTACGTGACCAGTTAGGCTCCTGAGTCGCGATGCTCAGGAGTCCCCCTTGACGCTCAAACAGCCTTCGTACCTTGGCTTCGCTCGGGGAGAGACGCGCGACGAACCAGGCCCCGGGGGGGCCGGCTGGGCGGCGTGCGTCTGGGCGTGACCCAGGAACAGCCCCCGTGCCCAGCCCCCTCGCGCGGCACTCCCAAGGGGAGGCGTTGCGATGAGGCTAGACACTGAGCTCTGGGCTCCCTGAGGTTGATGTGGCCCGGGGGCCACCCTCAGTTGTTTATCACCAGCGCGGAGCATAGCGCTTCCGTATGTGTACAGGCATAGCTGCTCCTCGGCAGTGTCGTCAGCCAGCACGGAGCATGGTGCTTCCAATGGTATGTGGGAGGGGGCCCCCCTCCGGGAGGAGCCCCCGGGGCGTGTACAGCCCCGCCCTGACACGTGGCTGGCACGGTAGGGCCTGGCGAGGTGTATCTGGGCACCCATGAGCCAGCGCGGGACTCACGGGGCCCTACCTCTAGGCGGGTTGCGCCTGGCACTGGGCATTATCTTGTGATGGGTCCCTGCAAATTCGGTTAGATGTCGGCACTCTACGTCCTCGGGTCCCGGCCCTCGAGCTGGTCTCAGCCGTCGCTGGTATGCCAGGTCGCAATGCCGTGGACAAGGCCAGAGGGTGAGGGCTGGAGAGCCAGTAAGAGCCCTGAGTCGCGATGCTCAGGTACCCCCCTTTAACGTGCAAGTGGTCGGCATGGAGAAGAAGAGGTGCCGTGGACCGGCATCAAATAATCTAACATGGTGGGTATAACGCATAACCGAGAATAAACACAAATGGGATACAAGCCGCTGGGTCTGGCCCGAGCGACTTGGGGATCATGCAGCCTGAGGGGCGCCCCCAATAAGGTAAGCTAACAACATGAAATAAAAGGGGTACATGCCGCAGGGACGGACCCACGCGGCCTGGGAATAATGCAGCCCTGGGGGGGCGCTCCCAGCTGGAAGTGAAACTTGAAAGATGTCACCTGATGACGTTGAGGACGAAGGGGTGTTGGTGTAGCAGACTCGGTGGGCTGCGGAAGCCAATCCTCACGAGCCCCCAGGCCCGGGGGCCTCGGGAGGCTCCGGAGGTGCTGGCGGCTCCCCACGGACCATCTCCATCTCCGCCAGGGCTGCGGAACGCCTGGCCTCTTGTGCCTCCATGATGCCTCTCATGAGGCGCTGGTACGTGGTAGCCGCGTTCGGCAAGCCGTAAGACATGCGAATGTAGCTGTGGGGTGGACCTCAGCAGCACCCCACTTGCGAGGGCTAGAGGCGCTCTAGAGAGGCGACTCGGTTGAGCCCTGGTATGTCGATGCAGACGCGCAGCCCACCATCCTCGCCTGGATGGGGAGCCACTGCTGGTAGACGGCGGCCGCCTTTCATGACTCTTGACTCCTGTAGCTCCTGAATGGCCTTGCTGACGAACTCCTGAGGGTCTGGCTCTCCTTGCCTTACTCCTTCTTGAGGGAAACGTGCTTCAAAACATGCCTCCATGTGGTGCCCAAGCGCCTCCCTCGTGACCCTAGCCAGGTCGGTGGCCCTCCAGGGGAGAGCCCCCGAGCCCTGCCTAAGGAGGGCATCGGGCGCGCTTTCCTATGCGATGGAAGGAGGTTCCCCCTGGGCAGGCACGGGCCCAGAGGGGCCTGCCTCCTGAGGAGCTGGGCCGGACGATGTCTTCTTCTTCTTGGGGGCGGTCTCGGGAAGCCTCCTGCTTCCGCGATCTGGGTCTTCTAGTGACGCGGCCTGAAAGGCTCGTTCTAGGGAACACACCGCATCCTTCTCTTCACAGGGCACCGTGATGACTCCGCCACTTCCTGGTATATTGAGGACGTTGTAGCCGTGGTGAGTTACGGCCATGAACTTGGCCAGCGCTGGGTACCCGAGGATGGCGTTGTACGGCAGGCGAATGTGAGCGACGTCGAAGTCGATGAGCTCGGTGCGGTAGTTGTCGCGTGCCCCGAAGGTGACAGGGAGGCGGACCTGCCCAATCGGGACCGTGGAGCCGTCGGTGACTCCGGAGAAAGGCTTGGTTGGCTGAAGCTGGCTGTAGGGCACTTGGAGATTGTTGAATGTTTCCACGGACAGGACGTTGAGCCCTGCCCCGCCATCGATGAGGGTCCTGGTGACCACCACGTTGCTGATGATTGGGGAACAAAGCATCGGGAGGACTCCGGCTGTAGCCGCACACTTGAGCTGATCTGCTGAGCTGAACGTGATGGCGCACGCCGACCACCTGAGAGGGCGCGTGGCTTCGAGCTTGGGGAGGACTGCATTCACTTCGCGGGCGAACTGCTTGAAGATGTGTTGAGAGGCTGGGGCTTGAGCCCCGCCCAGGATGCAGGCGATCGCGCGCAGCTCCTGGAAGCCCCCAGCCTCCTCGTCCTGGTGGCGGTCCTCATTTCTCCTTGGCTGCGGCGGCAGCGGAGGGAGGCCTGCGTTGCCTTGCGGGCGATCCTCGCGAGGCCGACCCCTCCAGTCTCCCTCACGAGGCGGGTCTTGCCAGCGATCCTCGTGAGGTTGATCGCGCCACCCTTGGCGCGGGCCACGGTCTTCCCAGCGTCCTGCGTTCCTTCCTCCTCCTCGACCGTAGCCCCGGTCACCACGGTCGGGGCGTCGGCCGATCCTTCCTTCTCGCACGGCTCGGAGCTCTTGACATTCGTTGGTGTTGTGGGTGTGGAGGTCGTGGTACACGCAGTACCGACTGCCCTTGGAAGGCTCAGGCTGATCTCTGCCCCGCTTGCTGTCTGGTTCTGCCGCGAGCACGGCAGCCCCCTTGCGCTTCACATCCTTGGCCTTGGGCTTCTTATCTTTCGGGTCCGCGGCAGGCAGCTCGAGGAGGGAGAGACGCCCTTCCTCAGCCCTGGCGCACTTGGTTGCCAAGTTGAACAGCTCCAAAGAAGTGCACAGGTCTTCATGCATCGCCAGCTTCTCCTTCATCTTGGCATCACGCACGCCGTCGGAGAAGGCTGAGATGATGGCCTCTTCAGTCACCCTCGGAATCTTGAGGCGTGCGTTGTTGAAGTGTTGGATGTACTTCTGCAGGGTCTCCCCGGGTTGTTGCTTGATGCGGCGCATGTCGCTCACGGCGGGTGGCCGGTCGCGAGTACCTTGGAAGTTGGCGATGAAGCGGGTGCGCATCTCGTCCCAGGAGGAGATCGTGCCTGGAGCCAGGTTTAGGAGCCAGGTGCGGGCCCCATCCTTGAGCGCCATGGGAAACCAGTTCACCATGACCTTCTCGTCTCCATTGGCAGCTTCGATGCCCAGCTCGTAGAGCTGGAGGAACTCCGCAGGGTCAGCCGTGCCGTCGTAGCGAGGAGGCAGGTCTGGCTTGAACTTGCCGGGCCACGCGACACTGCATAGCTCGGCGGTGAAGGCACGACAGCTTGCTGTGGCCACGGGAGGTCTTGGGTGACGGAGAGCTTGGTCTTGCATGTCCCCACGCGCTGCAGCTGGGTCTTGACGTGCGGGAGCAGGAGCATGGTCGCGACGTGCTGGAGCAGGGAGCGCCCGGGCAGCTTCTTGCGGGCAAGGGACTTCCTGGCAGCTCTGCTCTTGCTGCGCTGGCACCTGATGGAGCGGGCTCTGCCCAGGGGCCATGCGCCTTGGAGCCATGGCGCCTTCTTGAGGAGGAGGCGGCCGGGGCGCCGCCGGAGCTTTGTCGCCCGCGTGGGGCGGGGTGCGGTGCAGCGGAACGGATGGCGCAGGAGAGCCCCCTGTGGCGCGGACGAGCTCGGCGACGCGGTCAAGCCATTCTTCATAGACGTCATCGACGGGGCGGTAGCACAGGAGCTCGTTTGCCGCGATGAGCGTAGCTCGAGCCTCCATGGGTGCGCGGAGCGCGCGGGACAAAGAACCAGCTGGGGGAGCGAGGGAGTTGCGGTGCGGCCGTCTTGCCGCACGGACGGATGCTAAGACAATGCTTGCTGCTCGTCCCCCGCCGGGCCGGTGGCGGCGTTGACGGCGGGTGACGGGAAACGGTGAGGACGCCCGCCGACAGGAGCCGTCTGGGCGACGCGAGAAGCGAGAGCGGCCCGGCGCTCAGCGTGGGCCCAACGAGCATCAGACATGGGTCCGATGGTCGAAGGAGAACGGGGTGGTGGAAGACGAATTGCGGCGCACCCCTACCTGGCGCGCCAAATGTCGGATTTCGGGTTTCGGCAGACCCTTGAGGTTCGAACACTGGGGTGCGCGTGGAGATTTCGCTTCCTACCTACCTGCACCCTTCCGCCTCGCTAAGATCTAAGCTATGGAAAGAACAACACAAGAGACACAGGGTTTATACTTGTTCGGGCCACCGTTGTGGTGTAATACCCTACACCAGTGTGTGGTGTGGTGGATTGCCTCTTGGGCTGATGATGATGAATGATACAAGGAAGAACAGCCTCACGAGGGTCTGTTCTTGGCTGGGGCAATGAACTGCTGGGAGGAGTTCAACCACCCTTCTCTCTCTCTTTGATTGTCTTTCTCCGATTCAACCTCCTATCGAACCTCTCTTCTTAACCTCTCCGAACCCCTCTCTTATGTGGGTGGCTGGTCCTATTTATAGAGGCCCTGGTCCTCTTCCCAAATATCGAGCGGGAAGGGAGCCAACAATGGCGGGTTAATTTGAAGGGGGACAGCTAGTACTAGCTACCTTGACAAAAGTAGTCTTCGCCTGCACAAAGCTCTGGTGATGACGCCGTCCTGGGCTCCACGATGACCTCCATCTTGCAGTCTTCCTGGTCCTGGTCTCGTTGCACCGAAATGGCAACCTTTGCCTGATGCCTCGGTACTCCGCGGCTGCGCTTGCCCCCTTTGCACCAAAGAGGAAAGGAGGACACTGCGCGGGCTCGCACCCGCCTGGCGCCCTTGGTCGTCATGGCTTGCGTCATGGGCACCTCGTGAGGTACCCCGCCTTGATCTCTCCGCCTCCTCACAAGCCAGCCTGATGAGGCCATGCCTGAGGAAGCTCCGCGTCGTCCGCCCCGCGAGGCTTGGCCCCTCGCGAGGGTCTTGGGTCTGTGTTGATGAAGATGGGCCGTGCTGCCCCCCCCCCCTTTGAGCCACGCCGCAGGCCGCAGGCAGGCAAGTCTGGGGACCCCCGTTCCCAGAATGCCGACAACGGTACACGTGTACGACTACTACATGAACGAGCATCACGACGACCCTCGAAGAGTTCAGATTCGTCAAGTTCATCTACGTGCGTGTAGGACTACATATCCGGGATTCATCTAGTACCTCTACGGGAGACCCGAACGTCTACCAACGGTGCACGACGCCCGGAGTCCTCGGATCCATCAAGTTTGACTACTTTCGCGTGTACAACTACCGTCCCCCCGAAGACATTGGAGTCATCAAGTACCTCTCCGAACGAACATGAATGACTACCATCGCAAGAACGGGACCGGAAAGTCCGAAGACCCCAAGTACCACAACACCGATGACATGAACACCTACGGAGTGTGAACATCTACGCAGCGAGAACAACTACTTCCACTACCGCCGTCGCGAGAACACCTACTTCCCTCTATGAACTTGATCCGATCCGATAATGCACGCGTCGAAAGGTATAACCCCGAGACGATGCCCGTGAACGAATAAATGCATGTTGTATGAGATGCACCCTTGTTCGCCTCGAGTCCGAACTATCAGTGCACGTTGCCCCTCTTTTGCCTAGCCACCGACATGTGGGAACTCGGTATTCGAGATCACCCCTTCATCCTTGCATGACACGCTCCTGCCACCCTTCCTTTGCACCGGTATCTCCGTGAGCTACTGGAACCGATATGTTGTCATGGCACCATTTTTGGATTCGTCACCGTGGCACCCTTTCTTTCCACCATGGTGACAAATGCTTCATAATGCTCTTGTCAACTTTTAATAAAAATTGCATAAACTTGTTCATGTCATCCGCATCATGATAACAATAACTAAAATGTTTAAATTGTTGTTGCATTAAATTGATAAATTCATATGGGGATTGCCGGATTTGTTGTTTGTTATATCCGGCCCCATTTAAATTGGGTAGATGGTATAGTTTTTGTTATGCTTCACCTCTTACCATGTTAAGAACATTTAATATTGTTGGGTACCTAATGAGAGAGAACTAAATAATTGATGTGGTGTTTTGTCAATATGCAACTCGTTGCATATTGAGCTCCACTTAATTTGTAGTATTGTTTGTGCACTTTGCCATGCCATGCTTCATTAAACCGGACATGCATCATACTTGATTGTGCATCATGCCATGATTATGTGGTGGTTGTTTACTATGTTGTTTGCTTCTTTCCGGTGTTGCTTCTTCGAGATAGTTCCGATAACGTCGCGTTTGTGAGGATCCGTTCGACTTCGTCCGTTTGTCTTCTTCATGGACTCCTTCTTCTTCCTTGCGAGATCTCAGGCAAGATGACCATACCCTCGAAACCACTTCTATCTTTGCTTGCTAGATGCTTGCTCTTTTGCTATGCCTATGCTGTGATACCTACCACTTGCTTATCATGCCTCCCATATTGTTAAACCAAGGCTCTAACCCACCTTGTCCTAGCAAACCATTGGTTGGCTATGTTACGACTTTGCTCAGCCCCTCTTATAGCGTTGCTAGTTGCAGGTGAAGATTGGAGTTTGTTCCTCGTTGGAACATGGATATTTTGTTGGGATATCACAATATCTCTTATTTAATTAATGCATCTATATATTTGGTAAAGGGTGGAAGGCTCGGCCTTATGCCTGGCGTTTTGTTCCACTCTTGCCGCCCTAGTTCCCGTCATATCGGTATTATGTTCCCAGATTTTGTGTTCCTTCCAAGGTTGGGTTATAATGGGAACCCCTTGACAGTTCGCTTTGAATAAAACTCCTCCAGCAAGGCCCAACCTTGGTTTTACCATTTGCCTCACCACCACCTACTTTTCCCTTGGGAGTCGCACTCCCGAGGGTCATCTTATTTTAACCCCCTCCGGGCCAGTGCTCCTCTGAGTGTTGGTCCGAACCGAGTAGACTGCGGGGCCACCTCGGGGCAACTTGAGGGTTGGTTTTACTCGTAGGATGTCTCATATGAGTGTGCCCTGAGAACGAGATATGTGCAGCTCCTATCGGGATTTGTCGGCACATTCGGGGCGGTGTTGCTGGACTTGTTTTACCATTGTCGAGGATGTCTTGTAACCGGGATGCCGAGCCTGATCAGATTGTGTTGGGAGAAGGAATATCCTTCGTTGACCGTGAGAGCTTGTGATGGGCTAAGTTGGGACACCCCTGCAGGGTTTTGAACTTTCGAAAGCCGTGCCCGCGGTTATGGGCAGATGGGAATTTGTTAATGTCCAGTTGTAGAAAACCTGAAACTTAACTTAATTAAAATGCATCAACCGTGTGTGTAACCGTGATGGTCTCTTCTCGGCGGAGTCCGGGAAGTGAACACGGTGTTGGAGTAATGCTTGACGTAGGTTGTTTTAGGATCACTTCTTGATCAAAGTTTCTCGACCGTGCTTTGCCTTCTCTTCTCGCTCTCATTTGCGTATGTTAGCCACCAAATATGCTAGTCGCTTGCTACAGCTCCACCTCATACCTTTTACCCTACCTATAAGCTTAAATAGTCTTGATCGCGAGGGTGTGAGATTGCTGAGTCCCCGTGACTCACAGATACTTTCAAAACCAGTTTGCAGGTGCCGATGTTACCGAGCAGGTGACGCAACTAAGCTCAAGGAGGAGCTCGATGAAGATCTTGTCCTTTGTGTTGTTTCGTTCTATTTGATCAGTAGTGGAGCCCAGTTGGGGTCGATCGGGGATCTGTGTAGCATTTGGGGTAGTCTTCTTTTATTTTGGTTCCGTAGTCAGACCTTGAGTGTATCTTGATGATGTAATGCTTTATTCATGTATTGTGTGAAGTGGCGGTTGTAAGCCAACTATGTATCTTTTTCCCTTATGTATTACATGGGTCGTGTGAAGATTACCTCACTTGCGACATTGCTTACAATGCGGTTATGCCTATAAGTCATGCTTCGACACGTGGGAGATATAGCCGCATCATGGGCGTTACATTGTATGAACTGTGGTTTGGCAAGAAACCAAAGTTGTCGTTTCTTAAAGTTTGGGGTTGCGATGCTTATGTGAAAAAGCTTCAGCCTGATAAGCTCGAACCCAAATCAAAGAAGTGTTTCTTCATAGGATACCCAAAAGAAATTGTTGGGTACACCTTCTATCGCAGATCCGAAGGCAAGATCTTTGTTGCTAAGAATGGATCCTTTCTAGAGAAGGAGTTTCTCTCGAAAGAACTGAGTGCGAGGAAACTAGAACTTGATGAGGTAATTGTACCTTCTCTTGAATTGGAAAGTAGCTCATCACAGAAAAGCGTTCCCATGATGCCTACACCAACTAGTGAGGAAGCTAATGATGATGATCATGAAACTTCATATCAAGTTACTACCGAACCTCATAGGTCAACCAGAGTACGTTCCGCACCAGAGTGGTACGGTAATCCACATTTTATCATTATAAAATTTGGCAAATGGACGTCAAAACTGCATTCATTAATGGATTTCTTAAAGACGAGTTGTATATGATGCAACCAGAGGGTTTTATCGATCCTAAAGGTGCTAACAAAGTGTGCAAGCTCCGGCGATCCATTTATGGACTGGTGCAATGCTATTTCTTGAGCACTGTGTTGGTTTTCCCTTCAAGAGGAAAGGGTGATGCAGCAAAGTAGCGTAAGTATTTCCCTTAGTTTTTGAGAACCAAGGTATCAATCCAGTAGGAGGCTACGCGTGAGTCCCTCGCACCTACACAAAACAAATAAATCCTCGCAACCAACGCGATAAGGGGTTGTCAATCCCTACACGGTCACCTACGAGAGTGAGATCGGATAGATATGATAAGATAATATTTTTGGTATTTTTCTAATAAAGATGCAAAGTAAAATAAAAGCAAAGGAACAAATCAAAGGAAATAACTAAGTGTTGGAAGATTAATATGATGAAGATAGACCCGGAGGCCATAGGTTTCACTAGTGGCTTCTCTCAAGAGCATAAGTATTTTACGGTGGGTGAACAAATTACTGTTGAGCAATTGATAGAATTGAACATAGTTATGAGAATATCTAGGTATGACCATGTATATAGGCATCACGTCCGAGACAAGTAGACCGACTCCTGCCTGCATCTACTACTATTACTCCACACATCGACCGCTATCCAGCATGCATCTAGAGTATTAAGTTCAAGAGAACAAAGTAACTCTTTAAGCAAGATGACATGATGTAGAGGGATAAATTCATGCAATATGATAAAAAAACCATCTTGTTATCCTCGATGGCAACAATACAATACGTGCCTTGCTGCCCCTACTGTCACTGGGAAAGGACACCGCAAGATTGAACCCCAAGCTAAGCACTTCTCCCATTGCAAGAAAGATCAATCTAGTAGGCCAAACCAAACTGATAGTTCGAAGAGACTTGCAAAGATAACCAATCATACATAAAAGAATTCAGAGAAGATTCAAATATTGTTCATAGATAAACTTGCTCATAAACCCACAATTCATCGGTCTCAACAAACACACCGCAAAACAAGATTACATCGAATAGATCTCCACAAGAGAGGGGGTGAACTTTGTATTGAGATCCAAAAAGAGAGAAGAAGCCATCTAGCTAATAACTATGGAGCCGAAGGTCTGAGGTAAACTACTCACACTTCATCGGAGAGGCTATGGTGTTGATGTAGAAGCCCTCCATGATCGATGCCCCCTCCGGCGGAGCTTCGGAACGGGCCCCAAGAAGGGATCTCGTGGATAGAGAAAGTTACGGCGGTGGAATTAGGGTTTTGGCTCCGTATCTGATCGTTTGGGGGTACGTAGGTATATATAGGAGGAAGGAGTATGTCGATGGAGCAACAGGGGGCCCACGAGGGTGGAGGGTGCGCCTGAGGGTAGGCGCGCCCCCCTACCTCGTGGATTCCCTGTTGGTTGCTTGACGTAGGGTCCAAGTCTCCTGGATCTTGTTCGTTCCGAAAATCATGTTCCCGAAGGTTTCATTCCGTTTGGAATCTGTTTGATATTCCTTTTCTTCGAAACCCTAAAATAGGAAAAAAAAAACAGCAATTCTGGGTTGGGTCTCCGGTTAATAGGTTAGTCCCAAAAATAATATAAAAGTGAATAATAAAGCCCAATAACGTCCAAAACAGAAGATAATATAGCATGGAGCAATCAAAAATTATAGATACGTTGGAGATGTATCAAGCATGCCCAAGCTTAATTCCTGCTTGTCCTCGAGTAGGTAAATGATAAAAACAGAAATTTTGATGTGGAATGCTACTTGGCATAATTTCAATGTAATTCTTCTTAATTGTGGCATGAATATTCAGATCCAAAAGATTCAAGATAAAAGTTTAATATTGACATAAAATAATAATACTTCAAGCATACTAACTAAGCAAATATGTCTTCTCAAAATAACATGGCCAAAGAAAGTTGTCCCTACAAAATCATATAGTCTGGCTATGCTCTATCTTCACCACACAAAGTATTTAAATCATGCACAACCCCGACGACAAGCCAAGAAATTGTTTCATACTTTTGACATTCTCAAACTTTTTCAATCTTCACGCAATACATGAGTGTGCGCGATGGACATAGCACTATATGTGGAATAGAAAGGTGGTTGTGGAGAAGACAAAAAGGGAGAAGATAGTCTCACATCAACTAGGCGTATCAATGGGCTATGGAGATGCCCATCAATAGATATCAACGTGAGTGAGTAGGGATTGCCATGCAACGGATGCACTAGAGCTATAAGTATGTGAAAGCTCAAAAACAAACTAAGTGGGTGTGCATCCAACTTGCTTGCTCACGAAGACCTAGGGCATTTTGAGGAAGCCCATCATTGGAATATACAAGCCAAGTTCTATAATGAAAAATTCCCACTAATATATGAAAGTGATAACGTAGGAGACTCTCTATCATGAAGATCATGGTGCTACTTTGAAGCACAAGTGTGGTAAAAGGATAGTAGCATTGTCCCTTCTCTCTTTTTCTCTCATTTTTTATTTTTTATTTGGGCCTTTTCTCTTTTTTTATGGCCACTTTTTTATTTTTTTTATTTGGGCCTTTTCTCTTTTTTATGGCCTCCTTTTTTTAGTCCGGAGTCTCTTCCCGACTTGTGGGGGAATCATAGTCTCCACCATCCTTTCCTCACAAGGACAATGCTCTAATAATGATGATCATCACACTTTTATTTTCTTACAACTCAAGAATTACAACTCGATACTTAGAACAAGATATGACTCTATATGAATGCCTCCGGCGGTGTACCGGGATATGCAATGACTCATGAGTGACATGTATGAAAGAATTATGAACGGTGGCTTTGCCACAAATACAATGTCAACTACATGATCATGCATAGCAATATGACAATTATGGAGTGTGTCATAATAAACGGAACGGTGGAAAGTTGCATGGCAATATATCTCGGAATGGCTATGGAAATGCCATCATAGGTAGGTATGGTGGCTGTTTTGAGGAAGGTATATGGTGGGTGTATGATACTGGCGAAAAGTGCGCGGTATTAGAGAGGCTAGCAATGGTGGAAGGAAGAAAAGTGTGTATAATCCATGGACTCAACATTAGTCATAAAGAACTCATATACTTATTGAAAAAATCTACAAGTTATCAAAGCAAAGTATTACACGCATGCTCCTAGGGGTATAGATTGGTAGGAAAAGACCATCGCTCGTCCCCGACCGCCACTCATAAGGAAGACAATCAATAAATAAATCATGCTCCGACTTCATCACATAACAGTTCACCATACGTGCATGCTACGGGAATCACAAACTTCAACACAAGCATTTCTCAAATTCACAATTACTCAACTAGCACAACTCTAATATCACCATTTCCATATCTCAAAACAATTATCAAGTTTCAAACTTCTCATCGTATTCAACACACTCATAAGAAAATTTTATTTATTAATCTTGAATGCCTCAAATAATTAAAGCAAATTACCATGCTGTTTTGTAGGACTCTCAAAATAATCTAAGTGAAGCATGAGAGAACAATGGTTTCTATAAAACAAATCCACCGACGTGCTCTAAAAGATATAAGTGAAGTACTAGAGCAAAACTATATAACTCAAAAGATATAAGTGAAGCACATAGAGTATTCTAATAATTTCCAAATCATGTGTGTCTCTCTCAAAAGGTGTGTACAGCAAATATGATTGTGGAAAACTAACAAATAAAGACTCAAATCATACAAGACGCTCCAAGCAAAACACATATCATGTGGTGAATAAAAATATAGCTCCAAGTAAAGTTACCGATAGAAGTAGACGAAAGAGGGGATGCCTTCCAGGGCATACCCAAGATTTGGCTTTTAGGTGTCCCTAGATTATATTGGGGGTTCCATGGGCATCCCCAATCTTAGGCTCTTGCCACTCCTTGTTCCATAATCCATCAAATCTTTACCCAAAACTTGAAAACTTCACAACACAAAACTTAAAGTAGAAAATCTCGTGAGCTCCGTTAGCGAAAGAAAACAAAAGACCACTTCAAGGTACTGTAATGAACTAATTCTTTATTTATATTGGTGTTAAACCTACTGTATTCCAACTTCTATATGGTTTATAAACTTATTTACTAGCCATAGATTCATCAAATAAGCAAACAACACACAAAAAACAGAATATGTCAAAAACAGAACAGTCTGTAGTAATCTGTAGCTAGCGCAAGATCTGGAACCCCAAAAATTCTAAAATAAATTGCTGGACGTGAGGAATTTATATATTAATCATCTTCAAAAATAATTAACTAAATAGCACTTTCCAAATAAAAATGGCAGCAGTTCTCGTGAGCACTAAAGTTTCTGTTTTTTACAGCAAGATTAACAAGACTTTCCCCAAGTCTTCCCGACGGTTCTACTTGGCACAAACACTAATTAAACACAAAAAACACAACCAAAACAGAGGCTAGATAAATTATTTATTACTAAATAGGAGCAAAAATCAAGGAATAAAAATAAAATTGGGTTGCCTCCCAACAAGCGCTATCGTTTAACGCCCCTAGCTAGGCATAAAAAGCAAGGATAGATCTAAGTATTGCCATCTTTGGTAGGTAATTACTCAATCAGGCATCTACCATCCTTAGGAATTTATTTCTTTTTATTCATTATCAAACTTTTAGGCACAAGATCGAAAAATTCATTTGTAACAAATGGTTCCTTAATGATAGCAAAAAGATTAGGATGAATACTTATAGATTCGAGATCCGCAGTTTCCTTACTAGAGGATTCACCCTTATTTTTAGGAACATACATAAGCTTGGCAATTTTATTGGGAGGACTTGGAGTATTCTTTACGGAAGAAAAAACGGTTCCCAAGTTGGTAATAATATCCTCAAGTTTATCGATTCTAGTGGAATCCTGATTTATTTTCTCATTAACTATAGGTTCCTTTTCTTTAATATTTTTCAAAGTGACTCCTACTTTAGATCCATATTGAGTGATTCGGTTGTGGATCTTTTTATCCAAATTTTCAATTAACTCTACAGTAGCAACCTTATTTTCAATAATTTCAAGTCATTGCATTACATTCTCCAAAGTTAACATAGTTCCATTAACCAAAAGAGGGTGTGAGCCAAACAAATCTATCATAGCATTATAAGAATCAAAAGTATGGCTACCCAAGAAGTTCCCTCTGGTAATGGTATCAAGGATATATCTATACCAAGGAGTAGTGCCTACATAAAAATTGCAAAGAAGAACGGAAGTAGATTGCTTCCTGGTAGATCTATTTTGAGCATTGCAAATTCTATATCAAGTGTCTTTTAGATTTTCTCCCTCCCTTTGCTTAAAATTTAGAACTCCATTCTCGGGAGACAACGAAGAAGATAGAGGACTCGCCATAACGACAAGCAAACGGAAAAGAGGCGAACGGAAAAGAGAGGAAGGATAGAGAGAGAGGGAGGGCGAATAAAACGGCAAGGGTGAAGTGGGGGAGAGGAAAACGAGAGGCAAATGGAAAATAATGTAATGCGGGAGATAAGGGTTTGTGATGGGTACTTGGTATGTTGACTTTTACGTAGACCTCCCCGGCAACGGCGCCAGAAATCCTTCTTGCTACCTCTTGAGCACTGCGTTGGTTTTCCCTTGAAGAGGAAAGGGTGATGCAGCAAAGTAGCGTAAGTATTTCCCTCAGTTTTTGAGAACCAAGGTATCAATCCTGTAGGAGGCTACGCGCGAGTCCCTCGCACCTACACAAAACAAATAAATCCTCGCAACCAACGCGACAAGGGGTTGTTAATCCCTACACGGTCACTTACGAGAGTGAGATCTGATAGATATGATAAGATAATATTGTTGGTAATTTTATGATAAAGATGCAAAGTAAAATAAAAGCAAAGTAAAAAAGCAAAGGAAATAACTAAGTGTTGGAAGATTAATATGATAAAGATAGACCCGGGGGGCATAGGTTTCACTAGTGGCTTCTCTCAAGAGCATAAGTATTTTACAGTGAGTGAACAAATTACTGTTGAGAAATTGACAGAATTGAGCATAGTTATGAGAATATCTAGGTATGATCATGTATATAGGCATCACGTCCGAGACAAGTAGACCGACTCCTGCCTGCATCTACTACTATTACTCCACACATCGACCGCTATCCAGCATGCATCTAGAGTATTAAGTTCAAGAGAACAGAGTAACGCTTTAAGCAAGATGACATGATGTAGAGGGATAAATTCATGCAATATGATAAAAAAACATCTTGTTATCCTCGATGGCAACAATACAATATGTGCCTTGCTGCCCCTACTATCACTGGGAAAGGACACCGCAAGATTGAACCCAAAGCTAAGCACTTCTCCCATTGCAAGAAAGATCAATCTAGTAGGCCAAACCAAACTGATAATTCGAAGAGACTTGCAAAGATAACCAATCATATATAAAAGAATGCAGAGAAGATTCAAATATTGTTCATAGATAAACTTGATCATAAACCCACAATTCATCGGTCTCAACAAACACACCGCAAAAGAAGATTACATCGAATAGATCTCCACAAGAGAGGGGGAGAACTTTGTATTGAGATCCAAAAAGAGAGAAGAAGCCATCTAGCTAATAACTATGGACCCGAAGGTTTGAGGTAAACTACTCACACTTCATCAGAGAGGCTATGGTGTTGATGTAAAAGCCCTCCGTGATCGATGCCCCCTCCGACGGAGCTCCAGAACAGGCCCCAAGATGGGATATCGTGGATACAAAAAGTTACAGTGATGGAATTAGGTTTTTGGCTCCATATCTGATCATTTGGGGGTACGTAGGTATATATAGGAGGAAGGAGTACGTCGGTGGAGCAACAGGGGGCCCACGAGGGTGGAGGGCGCGCCTGGGGGGGTAGGCGCGCCCCTACCTCGTGGCTTCCCTGTTGGTTGCTTGACGTAGGGTCCAAGTCTCCTAGATCTTGTTTGTTCCAAAAATCACGTTCCCGAAGGTTTCATTCCGTTTGGACTCCGTTCGATATTCCTTTTCTTCGAAACCCTAAAATAGGCAAAAAAATATCAATTCTGGGCTGGGCCTCCGGTTAATAGGTTAGTCCCAAAAATAATATAAAAGTGAATAATAAATCCCAATAACGTCCAAAACAGAAGATAATATATCATGGAGCAATCAAAAATTATAGATACGTTGGAGACGTATCATGCAAGCATCTCGGAGTTGGAATATGCGCTTTGATAGTGTGATGAAAGCATATGGTTTTATACAAACTTTCGGAGAAGCCTGTATTTACAAGAAAGTGACTGGGAGCTCTGTAGCATTTCTAATATTATATGTGGATGACATATTGTTGATTGGAAATGATATAGAATTTCTAGATAGCATACAAGGATACTTGAATAAGATTTTTTCAATGAAATACCTCGGTGAAGCTGCTTATATATTAGGCATCAAGATCTATAGAGATAGATCAAGACGCTTAATTGGACTTTCACAAAGCACATACCTTGATAAAGTTTTGAAGAAGTTCAAAATGGATCAGTCAAAGAAAGGGTTCTTGCCTGTGTTACAAGGTGTGAAGTTGAGTCAGACTCAATGCCCGACCACTCAGAAGATAGAGAGAAAATGAAAGGCATTCCCTATGCCTCAGCCATAGGTTCTATCTGATACGTCTCCAACGTATCTATAATTTTTTATTGTTCCATGTTGTTATATTATCAATCTTGGATGGTGTATAATCATTTTATAGTCATTTTATATCATTTTTGGTACTAACCTATTGACATAGTGCCAAGTGCCAGTTCCTGTTTTTTCTGTGTTTTTTACATCATAGAAAACCAATATCAGACGGAGTCCAAATGCCATGAAACTTTAAGGAGATTTTTTATGGACCAGAAGGAACATGTTGGGCCCTGGTAGCACCTGGGGGAGTCCCGAGGAGGGGACAACCCACCAGGGCACGCCAGGAGGCCCAGGCGCACCCTGGTGGGTTGTGCCCACCTCTGGTGCCCCTCGGACGGCCTCTTTGCTCTATAAATACCCAAATATTCCCAAAACCCTATGGGAGTCAACGAAATATTCATCCAGCCGCCGCAGAGTCCAGAACCACCAGATCCAATCTAGACACCATCTCGGATGGGGTTCACCACCTGCATTGGTGCCTCTCCGATGATGTGTGAGTAGTTCTTTGTAGACCTTCGGGTCCGTAGTTAGTATCTAGATAGCTTCATCTCTCTCTCTCTTGATTCTCAATACAATGGTCTCTTGGAGATCCATATGATGTAACTCTTTTTGCAGTGTGTTTGTAGGAATATGATGAACTTTGAGTTTATGATCAGTCATATCTTTTTATATCCATGAAAGTTATTTGAGTTTCTTTGATATCTTATATGCATGATCTCTTATAGCCTCATATTTCTTCTCCTATATTTGGGTTTTGTTTGGCCAACTTGATCTCTTTATCTTGCAATGGGAAGAGGTGCCCGGTAGTGGGTTCGATCTTACGGTGCTTGATCCCAGTGGCAGAAAGGGAACTGACACGTATGTATCATTGCTACTAAGGATAAAAAGATGGGATCTATATCTAGGCAATAGATAAACGGATCTTGTCTACATCATGTCATCGTTCTTATTGCATCACTCCATTTTTCCATGAACTTAATACACTAGATGCATGCTGGATAGTGGTCGATGTGTGGAGTAATAGTAGTAGATGCAGGTAGGAGTCGGTCTACTAATCTTGGACGTGATGCATGTGTAATGATCATTACCTGGATATCGTCATAATTATTTGAGGTTCTATCAATTGCCCAACAGTAATTTGTTTACCCACCATTTGCTATCTTTCTCAAGAGAAGCCACTAGTGAAATTTATGGCCCCCGGGTCTTCTTCCTCATATATTTGCTTGCGGTCTACTTTTCCTTTGCATTTTTATTCAGATCTATTAAACCAAAAAATACAAAAATTATATGTTGCACTTTATTTTATTTGTGATCTATTATTTCAATCTACTACAATTTTCTGGCATCGTTAACCGAAAGGGATTGACAACCCCTTTAACACGTCGGGTTGCGAGGTGTTATTTACGTTGTGTTGCTTGCTTCTCCTACTAGTTCGATAACCTTGGTTTCTTCACTGAGGGAAATACCTACCGTTGCTGTGTTGCATCATCCCTTCCTCTTTGGGGTAATACCGACGTAGTCCTAGCAGACAGGAGCTTTTCTGACGCTATAGTCAAAGAGCAATCACTATCATGTATGGAATGTTGTGTACAAAACCTGATGTGTGCCTTGCTATAAGTTTAGCAGGGAGGTACCAAATTAATTCAGGAGTGGATCACTAGATAGCAGTCAAGAACATCCTAAAGTACCTGAAAAGGACAAAGGATATGTTTCTCGTTTATGGAGGTGACGAAGAGCTCGTCGTAAATGGTTACATCGATGCTAGCTTTGACACTGATCTGGATGACTCTAAGTCACAAATAGGATACGTGTTTATATTGAATGGTGGGGCTATCAGTTGGTGCAGTTCCAAGAAGAGCATCGTGGGGGGATCCACGTGTGAAGCGGAGTACATAGCTGCTTCGGAAGCAGCAAATGAAGGAGTTCATATCCGATCTAGGTGTAATACCTAGTGCATCGGGTCCAATGAAAATCTATTGTGACAATACTGGAGCAATTGCCTTGGCAAAGGAATCCAGATTTCATAAGACAATCAAACACAACAACAGACGTTTCAACTCCATCCATGATCAAGTCAAGGAGGGATACGTAGAGATTTTCAAAATACATACGGATCTGAATGTGGAAGAGTCATTGACTAAGCCTCTTCCACGAGCAAAACATGATCAGCACCAAGACTCCGTGGGTGTTAGAATCATTGCAATGTAATCTAGATTATTGACTCTAGTGCAAGTGGGAGATTCAAGGAAATATGCCCTAGAGGCAATAATAAAGTTGTCATTTATATTTCCTTATACCATGATAAATGTTTATTATTCATGCTAGAATTTTATTAACCGGAAACTCTATACATGTGTGAATACATAGACAAAACACAATGTCCCTAGTAAGCCTCTACTAGACTAGCTCGTTAATCAAAGATGGTTATGTTTACTAACCATAGACATGAGTTGTCATTTGATGAAAGCGATCACATCATTAGGAGAATGATGTGATGGACAAGACCCATCCGTTAGCTTAGCATAATGATCGTTAAGTTTTATTGCTATTGTTTTCTTCATGACTTATACATATTCCTTTGACTATCAGATTATGCAACTCCCCAATACCGGAGGAATACCTTATGTGCTATCAAACGTCACAACGTAACTGGGTGATTATAAAGATGCTCTACAGGTATCTCTGAAGGTGTTTGTTGGGTTGGCATAGATCGAGATTAGGATTTGTCACTTTGAGTATCGGAGAGGTATCTCTGGGCCTCTCGGTAATGTACATCATGATAAGCCTTGCAAGAATGTGACTAATGAGTTAGCTGCGGGATGATGCATTATGGAATGAGTAAAGAGACTTGCTGGTAACGAGATTGAACTAGGTATGAAGATACCGACGATAGAATCTCGGGCAAGTAACATACCGATGACAAAGGGAATGACATATGTTGTCATTACAGTTTGACCGATAAAAATCCATATAATATGTAGGAACCAATATGAGCATCCAGGTTCCGCTATTGGTTATTGACCAGAGAGGTGTCTCGGTCATGTCTACATAGTTCTCGAACCCATAGGGTCCACGCGCTTAACGTTCGATGATGATTTGTATTATATGAGTTATGTGATTTGGTGACCGAATGTTGTTCGGAGTCCAGGATGAGATCACGGACATGACGAGGAGTCTCGAAATGGTCGAGAGGTAAAGATTGATATATTGGATGATAGTATTCGGACACCGAAAGTGTTTCCGAATGTATCGAGTACATATCGGAGTACTGGAGGTTACCAGAACCCCCCAGGGGAAGATATGGGCCATATGGGCCATCGGAGGGAGGCACACCAGCCCACATAGGGGTGCCCACCCCCCAAGGGAGGAGTCCGAATTGGACTAGGGGAGGGGGCGGTGCCCCCCTTTCCTTCTCCCGCTCTCGCTCCTATCCTCCTTCCCCCTCCGATAAAAGGAAAGGGGGGTCGAATCCTACTAGGAGCCCAAGTAGGATTCCTCCTACTTGGGGCATGCCTAGGGCTGGCCTCCTCCCCTCTCCCTCCTTTATATACGGGGGTGGGGCGCCTCTAACATACATCAGTTGTTCCAAGCCATGTGCGGCGCCCCCCTCCATAGTTTACGCCTCCGGTCATATTCACGTAGTGCTTAGGCGAAGCCCTGCGCGGATCACTTCACCATCACCGTCACCACGCCGTCGTGCTGACGGAACTCTCCATCGACACTTTGTAGGATCAAGAGTTCGAGGGACGTCATCAAGCTGAATGTGTGCAGAACTCTGAGGTGATGTACGTTTGGTGCTTGATCGGTTGGATCGAGAAGACGTTCGACTACATCAACCGCGTTAAGCTAACGCTTCCACTTTCAATCTACGAGGGTATGTAGACACACTCTCCCCCTCCCGTTGCTATGCATCTCCTAGATAGATCTTGCGTGAGCGTAAGAATTTTTTGAAATTGCATGCTACGTTACCCAACAAGCTTCTCTCGGAGTAGTTGTCGGAGTCAGAACTCGAAACTCATTCACCAACGTGAGCTCAATGTATTAGTCTTGTTTAGCTCTTTGATGACTTGTCCTTCCTTTTCAAATCATTGCTTCTTCAAGAGGGTCTTTGTCGGTGTCAAAACCGGCGGATCTCGGGTAGGGGGTCCCGAACTGTGCGTCTAAGGCGGATGGTAACAGGAGGCAGGGGACACGATGTTTTACCCAGGTTCGGGCCCTCTTGATGGAGGTAAAACCCTACGTCCTGCTTGATTTATTCTTGAGGATATGGGTATTACAAGAGTTGATCTACCACGAGATCGGAGAGGCTAAACCCTAGAAGCTAGCCTATGGTATGATTGTATGTTGTCCTACGGACTAAAACCCTCCGGTTTATATAGACACCGAAAAGGGCTAGGGTTACACAAGGTCGGTTACAAAGGAGGAGATATACATATCCGTATTGCCTGGCTTGCCTTCCATGCCAAGTAGAGTACCATCCGGACACGAGACGAAGTCTTCAATCTTGTATCTTCATAGACCAACAGTCCAGCCAAAGGATATAGTCCGGCTGTCCGGAGACCGCCTAATCCAGGACTCCCTCAGTAGCCCCTGAACCAGGCTTCAATGGCAATGAGTCCGGCGCACAGTGTTGTCTTCGGCATTGCAAGGCAGGTTCCTCCTCTGAACACATCACAAAAGAGTTTGAATACTAGGATAGTGTCCGACCCTGCAAAATAAATTCCACATTCCACCGTAGAGAGAATAATATTTCCACAAATCTTAATCTGCTGACACGTTTTGGCAACATGACATTATGCCATGGCCCGGTGATTATTTGAACCGTTTCCTTTAACTGGCCCCGCACATAACGCAAGGCAGTTTTTTGACACGTCTTGTCAAAGCAGAGATCGTGTCCCCCTTATTACGGGATTCTCATCAATACGGTCGTGGGTAACCCAACTGTGCCTAGGACTCCTAGATTTTAGGCAAGTCCCAAACGGCCACTAGGAGGACGCTTGATATTCACCCTCTTTATAAAGGGACAAGGCTTTTACTTTTTTTCCTCCCATACTCAATCGAATCCTTCCCCCGCCTCGAGTTCTAACACCCAAAGCCCAGGTCAGGTGCTTTGGACCTTCAATCATGTCCGGATCTAGCCTTCAAGGCCGGTGGATGCCCTCCTCCGTTACGGAAGAGGATATCAAGAAGTTGAGGGAGGCCAGATACCTGACCGCCGAGGTTTCGCATCGGCTGCCTGCCCGAGGGTAGGTCGTCCCTACTCCCGAACCCAATGAGAATGTTGTGTTCGTCTCCCACTTCCTCCGAGGTCTAGGCCTCGCTCTGGATCCCTTCGTTAGGGGTTTGATGTTCTATTGCGGGCTAGATTTCCACGATCTAGCCCCGGACTCCTTTCTCCACATCTCGGCATTTATTGTCATATGTGAGGCCTTCCTCCGCATTACCCCTCACTTCGGCCTGTGGCTCAAGACCTTTGACGTGAAGCCGAAGACGGTCGAGGGGCAGCATGTAGCGTGCGGAGGCGCATCAATAAGCAAGATCGCTGGAGCTCCATGGACAAAGGGTTCCTTTCTAGAGGTGTCCGGATTATGGCAACGGGAGTGGTTTTACATCACGGCTCCCAGAAGTGCCAAGTAGGCGGCTGCCCCTGCTTTCCGCTCGGGCCCTCCACCACAACTGATGTCATGGATTAGCAGAGGGCTGAGCTGGGGTCCAGCCAAGGACGTGCTTGTACTACAGAGCCGCATTCAAGATCTCTTCGAAGGAGATTTCAGTCTGGTTATGGTGGTGCAAGTTATGCTGGTTCGTCGAGTCCAGCCTTGCAAACGATGGCCCCTCCGCATGTGGGAGTTCAACCCAGAAGAACCACGCACTATTTAGAATTTCCTTGGCCTGACGCACGAGGAGATGTATAAATCATTCTTCAGACCGCAAACAGAGTGTACGGATACCACCGAGGACGTGGGCCTGAGCAGCAACCGCACCGCCAACCAAGTACGTAATCCTCTAGCCGAACACCCCATCTTTCATTTATCATGACGTCATTCTGAGAAATCGCTCTTTGACCAGGACTGGCTAACAAAGGCGAATATGATTCGGTGTTCGGCCCCCTTCCTGAGGGTTTGGACAATCCGGTACTGGAAAAGATGCTCGAGCTAGCACCTTGCCCGGAGCCCTCAAAGGAAGATAAAGGGGGGAATAATGAGGGCGGAAGCGGGCCCCCATCGCTACCAATTCCAACCGAGGGAATGAGCGCCTCCATGGAGGAGGATAACCAAGGGAGAGAATCCAACCTTCTCTCGCTTAGGGGAAGGAAGAGGACCGCCTCTGAAGATCCAGAAACCAAGGCTTCCAAACGGGAGAAGAAATCTCCATCAGAGGGTCCTGCCTTGGAGGGTGCTCTTGCCGCACAAAGTCCGCACGGGGATCAGCCCTCCAACAAGCTATAAGTAATCAGAAAGTACTTTAATAGTGAAGATATACTACCTTATCTCTGAGGAAAATAATCGAAGTATTTATCTTGCAGTTCGGATCTTAGCCCTTCTCAGCAGAGCTCGTCTTCGGGGGATCTTCTTCCGGAGATGATGGAGAGCGAAACGCCCCCCCCGGACTCCCCTGCTCAAGAAGCGGGCGACCTTGAAGTGTCGTCACGGAGGGCCTCTCCAGATCCGGTGAGTCCAGAAGATAATCCTATAGTCACCCGAAGTCCCCAGCGTCCGACTCTTGAAGAGAGCAAACAAAAGAGTCCGGCACTATCTGGTATGCGGTCAGACGTACTAAGGGAGCTGTTGGAGCGAGCGGCCATCTCATAAGAACACCGTACGTTGATGGGCACGGTGATGGAAAGAATTTCGTCCGCCGAAAGCGGATTGCATGAAGCCTTTATGAGTCTACTAACGGGCTTTGAGGTACGTGAAATGATATACTTTTTGATAGTACCGCACATTTTTAGGTGTGCCCTGTGTAGATAGTAGCCCCTGAGACTCTGGTTGTCATCGAGAACGGCGGCGAACAGAGGATCCTAGTCCCAGGTAATAACCAAACCGCCTTTATGTGCAGGTGGTGGAAGCTCCGATGGCTAACCGGACTAATGAGTTTGCCGAACTAACGCGGCAACTAGATGCGGCAGATGCCGACATCGAGCTTGTTAACAAGCGGCTTGATGAGGCACAGGGTAAGTAATGTTTTCTGGTGAATGTCACATAGTAAGAGCAGCATGATGCCAGTATCTTTAATATGTTGTGACTGCAGATGGAGCTGCCACCGTGGAGACCCTTCGGGCGGAACTTGCCCGACCCAAAGAACAAGCAAGGAGTAGTAATGCGGCTGCTTTGAAGGCGGCCGAAGAGTTGAGAGCGAGAAGGCCGCGCATTGTGAGAGCAAAGAGAAAATGGCGAAGATGGCTATAAAGTTAAAAGACATTGTCGACCGTCGGCAGTTCCTTGAAGAAGAAAACCGAGTGAAGGCGACGGACCTTGAAAAGGCCACGATGGCGACCAAAGACACCCGCTCTGCTATGAGAGCGAAGAAGGAGGAGCTGCGTGAAGCCGGGGATATTGCGGCTGGGAAGCCCTTTGAGTTGTGGAGGAAGTTCGGAGATCCGCGGTATGCCCCTCTGGATCGGCTGTGGAGTTTGGCAGACGCATATATGGACTTGTCGGCGAGCGCTATCGATGCAGCCGAATACTTCTGAGATCAAACAGATCGTGAAGTGGACAAGCTGTTCTGGTCGCAGTTTAACGTTCCAGAGCGTCCGCTTCCATTGACTGATCAGCTAGCCGAATGGGTCGAACTCAATAGGTTGTCCGGACTCGCCATGAGGTCCATCGTAGATCATCTGAAGTGTGCTATGCTGTGTACCGCACCTGAAGTGTGCTTTACCATGAGTCAGTCAAGGGGTACAAGAGTGATCCAAGAATGGATCACAGGACAGCGGTCAAAGTTATCCTTAGTAACTAGTGGACTAAGGAATTTTCTCAATTATGGAGGTGGTAAAAGAGTTCGTTGTAAAGGGTTACGTCGATGCAAGCTTAACACCTATCCGGATAGCTCTGCGTAGAGATACCGGATACGTATAATAGAGCAACAATTTAGAATAGCTCCAAGTAGAACAGTTATTTGGAATAGCTCCAAATAGAACGTGGTAGCTGCATCTAGGAGATGACATAGAGATTTGTAAAGCACACACGGATCTGAAAGGTTCAGACCCGTTGACTATAACCTCTCTCACAAGCATAACATGATCAAACCCAGAACTCATCGAGTGTTAATCACATGGTAAATGTGAACTAGATTATTGACTCTAGTAAACTCTTTGGGTGTTAGTCACATGGGGATGTGACCTTGAGTGTTAATCACATATCGATGTGAACTAGATTATTGACTCTAGTGCAAGTGGGAGACTGTTGGAAATATGCCCTAGAGGCAATAATAAATTGATTATTATTATATTTCCTTGTTCATGATAATCGTTTATTATCCATGCTAGAATTGTATTGATAGGAAACTCAGATACATGTGTGGATACATAGACAACACCATGTCCCTAGTAAGCCTCTAGTTGACTAGCTCGTTAATCAATAGATGGTTACGGTTTCCTGACCATGGACATTGGATGTCGTTGATAACGGGATCACATCATTAGGAGAATGATGTGATGGACAAGACCCAATCCTAAGCCTAGCACAAGATCATGTAGTTCGTATGCTAAAGCTTTTCTAATGTCAAGTATCATTTCCTTAGACCATGAGATTGTGCAACTCCCGGATACCGTAGGAGTGCTTTGGGTGTGCCAAACGTCACAACGTAACTGGGTGGCTATAAAGGTACACTACGGGTATCTCTGAAAGTGTCTGTTGGGTTGGCACGAATCGAGATTGGGATTTTGTCACTCCGTGTAAACGGAGAGGTATCTCTGGGCCCACTCGGTAGGACATCATCATAATGTGCACAATGTGACCAAGGGGTTGATCACGGGATGATGTGTTACGGAACGAGTAAAGAGACTTGCCGGTAACGAGATTGAACAAGGTATCGGTATACCGACGATCGAATCTCGGGCAAGTACCATACCGCTAGACAAAGGGAATTGTATACGGGATTGATTGAGTCCTTGACATCGTGGTTCATCCGATGAGATCATCGTGGAACATGTGGGAGCCAACATGGGTATCCAGATCCCGCTGTTGGTTATTGACCGGAGAACATCTCGGTCATGACTACATGTCTCCCGAACCCGTAGGGTCTACACACTTAAGGTTCGATGACGCTAGGGTTATAAAGGAAGTTTGTATGTGGTTACCGAATGTTGTTCGGAGTCCCGGATGAGATCCCGGACGTCACGAGGAGTTCCGGAATGGTCCGGAGGTAAAGATTTATATATAGGAAGTCCTGTTTCGGCCATCGGGACAAGTTTCGGGGTCATCGGTATTGTACCGGGACCACCGGAAGGGTCCCGGGGGCCCACCGGGTGGGGCCACCTGCCCCGGGGGGCCACATGGGCTGTAGGGGGTGCGCCTTGGCCTACATGGGCCAAGGGCACCAGCCCCTAGAGGCCCATGCGCCAAGATATAGGAAAAAGGGGAGAGTCCTAAAGGGGGAAGGCACCTCCGAGGTGCCTTGGGGAGGATGGACTCCTCCCCCCTCTTAGCCGCACCCCTTCCTTGGAGGAAGGGGCAAGGCTGCGCCTCCCCCCTCTCCCCTGCCCCTATATATAGTGGAGGGGAGGGAGGGCATCCATACCTGAGCCCTTGGCGCCTCCCTCCCTCCCGTGACACCTCCTCCTCTCCCGTAGGTGCTTGGCGAAGCCCTGCAGGATTGCCACGCTCCTCCATCACCACCACGCCGTTGTGCTGCTGCTGGATGGAGTCTTCCTCAACCTCTCCCTCTCTCCTTGCTGGATCAAGGCGTGGGAGACATCGTCGAGCTGTACGTGTGTTGAACGCGGAGGTGCCGTCCGTTCGGCACTAGGATCATCGGTGATCTGAATCACGACGAGTACGACTCCATCAACCCCGTTCACTTGAACGCTTCCGCTTAGCGATCTACAAGGGTATGTAGATGCACTCTCCTTTCTACTCGTTGCTGGTCTCTCCATAGATAGATCTTGGTGATACGTAGGAAAATTTTTGAATTTCTGCTACGTTCCCCAACAGTGGCATCATGAGCTAGGTCTATTGCGTAGATTCTTTGCACGAGTAGAACACAAAGTAGTTGTGGGCGTCGATATTGTTCAATATGCTTGCCGTTACTAGTCTTATCTTGATTCGGCGGCATCGTGGGATGAAGCGGCCCGGACCAACCTTACACGTACGCTTACGTGAGACCGGTTCCACCGACAAACATGCACTAGTTGCATAAGGTGGCTGGCGGGTGTCTGTCTCTCCCACTTTAGTCGGATCGGATTCGATGAAAAGGGTCCTTATGAAGGGTAAATAGCAATTGGCATATCACGTTGTGGTTCATGCGTAGGTAAGAAACGTTCTTGCTAGAAACCCATAGCAGCCACGTAAAACATGCAAACAACAATTAGAGGACGTCTAACTTGTTTTTGCAGGGTATGCTATGTGATGTGATATGGCCAAAAAGGATGTGATGAATGATATATGTGATGTATGAGATTGATCATGTTCTTGTAATAGGAATCACGACTTGCATGTCGATGAGTATGACAACCGGCAGGAGCCATAGGAGTTGTCTTTATTTATTTGTGACCTGCGTGTCAACTTAAACGTCATGTAATTACTTTACTTTATTGCTAACCGTTAGCCATAGTAGTAGAAGTAATAGTTGGCGAGGCAACTTCATGAAGACACGATGATGGAGATCATGATGATGGAGATCATGGTGTCATGCCGGTGACGATGATGATCATGGAGCCCCGAAGATGGAGATCAAAAGGAGCAAAGTGATGATGGCCATATCATGTCACTATTTGATTGCATGTGATGTTTATCATGTTTATACATCTTATTTGCTTAGAACGACGGTAGTAAATAAGATGATCCCTTACAACAATTTCAAGAAGTGTTCTCCCCTAACTGTGCACCGTTGCGACAGTTCGTGTTTCGAAGCACCACGTGATGATCGGGTGTTAGATTCTAACGTTCACATACAACGGGTGTAAGACAGATTTACACACGCGAAACACTTAGGGTTAACTTGACGAGCCTAGCATGTACAGACATGGCCTCGGAACACGGAGACCGAAAGGTCGAACATGAGTCGTATAGAAGATACGATCAACATGAAGATGTTCACCGATGATGACTAGTCCGTCTCACGTGATGATCGGACACGGCCTAGTTTGACTCGGATCATGTAATCACTTAGATGACTAGAGGGATGTCTATCTGAGTGGGAGTTCATAAGATGAACTTAATTATCCTGAACATAGTCAAAAGGTTTTTGCAAATTATGTCGTAGCTCACGCTATAGTTCTACTGTTTAGATATGTTCCTAGAGAAAAATTAGTTGAAAGTTGATAGTAGCAATTATGCGGACTAGGTCCGTAAACTGAGGATTGTCCTCATTGCTTCATAGAAGGCTTATGTCCTTAATGCACCGCTCAGTGTGCTGAACCTCGAACGTTGTCTGTGGTTGTTGCGAACATCTGACATACACGTTTTGATAACTACGTGATAGTTCAGTTAAACGGTTTAGAGTTGAGGCACCAAAGACGTTTTTGAAACATCGCGAAACATATGAGATGTTTTGAGGGCTGAAATTGGGATTTCAGGCTCGTGCCCATGTCAAGAGGTATAAGACCTCCGATGACTTTCTTAACCTGCAAACTAAGGAGAAAAGCTCAATTGTTGAGCTTGTGCTCAGATTGTCTGAGTACAACAATCATTTGAATCGAGTGGGAGTTGATCTTCCAGATAAGACAGTGATGGTTCTCCAAAGTCATTGCCACCAAGCTGTTAGAGCTTCGTGATGAACTATAACATATCAGGGATAGATATGATGATCCTTGAGGTATTCGCGATGTTTGACACCGCGAAAGTAGAAATCAAGAAGGAGCATCAATTGTTGATGGTTGGTGAAACCACTAGTTTCAAGAAGGGCAAGGGCAAGAAGGGATACTTCATGAAACGGCAAATCAGCTGCTGCTCTAGTGAAGAAACCCAAGGTAAAACCCAAACCCGAGACTAAGTGCTTCTGTAATAAGGGGAACAACCACTAGAGCAGAATTACCCTAGATACTTGGTAGATAAGAAGGCTGGCAAGGTCGATAGAAGTATATTGGATATACATTGTGTTAATGTGTACTTTGCTAGTACTCCTAGTAGCACCAGGGTATTAGATACCGGTTCGGTTGCTAAGTGTTAGTAACTCGAAACAAAAGGCTACGGAATAAACGGAGACTAGCTAAAGGTGAGCTGACGATATGTGTTGGAAGTTTTTCCAAGCTTGATATGATCAAGCATCGCACGCTCCCTCTACCAAAGAGATTGGTGTTAAACCTAAATAATTGTTATTTGGTGTTTGCGTTGAGCATAGACATGATTGGATTACGTCTATCGCAATACGGTTATTCATTTAAGGAGAATAATGGTTACTCTGTTTATTTGAATAATACCTTCAATGGTCTTACACCTAAAATGAATGGTTTATTAAATCTCGATCGTAGTGATACACATGTTCATGCCAAAAGATAGTAATGATAGTACCACCTACTTGTGGCACTGCCACGTAAGTCATATCGGTATAAAACGCATGAAGAAGCTCCATATTGATGGATCTTTGGGCTCACTCGTTTTTGAAAAGTTTGAGACATGCGAACCATGTCTATTGGTGTATATGCATGAAGAAACTCCATGCAAATGGACCGTTTTGACTCACTTGATTTTGAATCACTTGGGACATGCAAATCATACCACATGGGCAAGATGACTGAAAAGCCTCGTTTTCAGTAAGATGGAACAAGATAGCAACTTGTTGGAAGTAACACATTTTGATGTGTGCAGTCCAATGAGTGCTGAGGCATGCAGTGGATATCGTTATGTTCTTACTTCACAGATGATTCGAGTAGGATGTTGAGTACATTTACTTGATGAATCACGAGTCTGAATTATTGAAAGGTTCAAGTAATTTCAGGGTGAAGTTGAAAGATCGTCGTGACAAGAGGATAAAATATCTATGATATGATCATAGAGATGAATATCTGAATTACGAGTTTGGCACAGAATTAAGACATTGTGGAAATTGTTTCACAACTAATACAGCCTGGAACACCATAGTGTGATGGTGTGTCCGAACATCATAACTGCACCCTATTGGATATGATGCATACCATGATGTCTCTTATCGAATTACCACAATAGTTTATGGGTTAGGCATTAGAGACAACCACATTCACTTTAAATAGGGCACCACATAATTTCGTTGAGACGACACCGTATGAACTATGGTTTGGAGAAACCTAAGTTGCCGTTTCTTGAAAGTTTGGGGCTGCGACGCTTATGTGAAAAGGTTTCAGGTTGATAAGCTCGAACCCAAAGCAGATAAAATGCATCTTCATAGGACACCCAAAACAGTTGGGTATACCTCCTAATTCAGATCCGAAAGCAATAGGGATTGTTTCTTGAATCGGGTCCTTTTTCGAGGAAAGGTTTCTCTCGAAAAGTTGAGTGGGAGGATGGTGGAGACTTGATGAGGTTATTGAACCGTCACTTCAACAAGTGTGTAGCAGGGCACAGGAAGTTGTTCCTGTGGCACGTACACCAACTGAAGTGGAAGCTTATGATAGTGATCATGAAGTTTCGGATCAAGTCACTACCGAACCTCGTAGGGTGACAAGGATACGTACTACTTCAGAGTGGTACAGTAATCCTGTCTTGGAAGTCATGTTGCTAGACAACAATGAACCTACGAGCTATGGAGAAGCGATGGTGGGCCCGAATTCCGACAAATGGTTAGAAGCCATAAAATCCGAGAGAGGATCCATGTATGAAAACAAAGTGTAGACTTTGGAAGAACTACTTGATGGTCGTAAGGCTGTTGAGTACAGATGGATTTTGAAAGGAAGACAGACAATGATGGTAAGTGTCACCATTGAGAAAGCTCGACTTGTCGTTAAGATGTTTTTCGACAAGTTCAAGGAGTTGACTACGATGAGACTTTCTCACTCGTAGCGATGCTAAGAGTCTGTTGGAATTATATTAGCAATTACTGCATTATTTATGAAATCTTGCAGATAGGATGTCAAAACATTGTTTCCTCGACGATTCTTGAGGAAAGGTTGTATGTGATACAACCGGAAGGTTTTGTCTATCCTGAAATATGCTAATAAGTATGCAAAGCTCCAGCAATCCTTCTGAGGACTGGAGTGAGCATCTCGGAGTTGGAATGTATGCTTTGATGATGATCAAAGATTTTGGGTGTATACAAAGTTTATGAGAAACTTGTATTTCCAAAGAAGTGAGTGGGAGCACTATAGAATTTCTGATGAGTATATGTTGTTGACATATTAATGATCAGAAATGACGTAGAATTTCTGGAAAGCATATAGGGTTATTTGGAAAGTGTTTTCAATGGAAAACCTGGATTAAGCTACTTGAACATTGAGCATCAAGATCTATAAGGATAGATCAAAACGCTTAATAGTACTTTCAAATGAGCACATGCCTTGACGTGATCTTGAAGGTGTTCAAGATGGATCAGTCAAAGAAGGAGTTCTTGCCTGAGTTGTAAGGTATGAAGTTAAGACTTAAAGCTCGACCATGGCAGAATAGAGAGAAAGGAACGAAGGTCGTCCCCTATGCTTAAGACATAGGCTCTACAGTATGCTATGCTGTGTACCGCACCTGAAGTGTGCTTTACCATGAGTCAGTCAAGGGGTACAAGAGTGATCCAAGAATGGATCACAGGACAGCGGTCAAAGTTATCCTTAGTAACTAGTGGACTAAGGAATTTTCTCAATTATGGAGGTGGTAAAAGAGTTCGTCGTAAAGGGTTACGTCGATGCAAGCTTAACACCTATCCGGATAGCTCTGAGTAGAGATACCGGATACGTATAATGGAGCAACAATTTAGAATAGCTCCAAGTAGAACAGTTATTTGGAATAGCTCCAAATAGAACGTGGTAGCTGCATCTAGGAGATGACATAGAGATTTGTAAAGCACACACGGATCTGAAAGGTTCAGACCCGTTGACTATAACCTCTCTCACAAGCATAACATGATCAAACCCAGAACTCATCGAGTGTTAATCACATGGTAAATGTGAACTAGATTATTGACTCTAGTAAACTCTTTGGGTGTTAGTCACATGGGGATGTGACCTTGAGTGTTAATCACATATCGATGTGAACTAGATTATTGACTCTAGTGCAAGTGGGAGACTGTTGGAAATATGCCCTAGAGGCAATAATAAATTGATTATTATTATATTTCCTTGTTCATGATAATCGTTTATTATCCATGCTAGAATTGTATTGATAGGAAACTCAGATACATGTGTGGATACATAGACAACACCATGTCCCTAGTAAGCCTCTAGTTGACTAGCTCGTTAATCAATAGATGGTTACGGTTTCCTGACCATGGACATTGGATGTCGTTGATAACGGGATCACATCATTAGGAGAATGATGTGATGGACAAGACCCAATCCTAAGCCTAGCACAAGATCATGTAGTTCGTATGCTAAAGCTTTTCTAATGTCAAGTATCATTTCCTTAGACCATGAGATTGTGCAACTCCCGGATACCGTAGGAGTGCTTTGGGTGTGCCAAACGTCACAACGTAACTGGGTGGCTATAAAGGTACACTACGGGTATCTCTGAAAGTGTCTGTTGGGTTGGCACGAATCGAGATTGGGATTTTGTCACTCCGTGTAAACGGAGAGGTATCTCTGGGCCCACTCGGTAGGACATCATCATAATGTGCACAATGTGACCAAGGGGTTGATCACGGGATGATGTGTTACGGAACGAGTAAAGAGACTTGCCGGTAACGAGATTGAACAAGGTATCGGTATACCGACGATCGAATCTCGGGCAAGTACCATACCGCTAGACAAAGGGAATTGTATACGGGATTGATTGAGTCCTTGACATCGTGGTTCATCCGATGAGATCATCGTGGAACATGTGGGAGCCAACATGGGTATCCAGATCCCGCTGTTGGTTATTGACCGGAGAACATCTCGGTCATGACTACATGTCTCCCGAACCCGTAGGGTCTACACACTTAAGGTTCGATGACGCTAGGGTTATAAAGGAAGTTTGTATGTGGTTACCGAATGTTGTTCGGAGTCCCGGATGAGATCCCGGACGTCACGAGGAGTTCCGGAATGGTCCGGAGGTAAAGATTTATATATAGGAAGTCCTGTTTCGGCCATCGGGACAAGTTTCGGGGTCATCGGTATTGTACCGGGACCACCGGAAGGGTCCCGGGGGCCCACCGGGTGGGGCCACCTGCCCCGGGGGGCCACATGGGCTGTAGGGGGTGCGCCTTGGCCTACATGGGCCAAGGGCACCAGCCCCTAGAGGCCCATGCGCCAAGATATAGGAAAAAGGGGAGAGTCCTAAAGGGGGAAGGCACCTCCGAGGTGCCTTGGGGAGGATGGACTCCTCCCCCCCTCTTAGCCGCACCCCTTCCTTGGAGGAAGGGGCAAGGCTGCGCCTCCCCCCTCTCCCCTGCCCCTATATATAGTGGAGGGGAGGGAGGGCATCCATACCTGAGCCCTTGGCGCCTCCCTCCCTCCCGTGACACCTCCTCCTCTCCCGTAGGTGCTTGGCGAAGCCCTGCAGGATTGCCACGCTCCTCCATCACCACCACGCCGTTGTGCTGCTGCTGGATGGAGTCTTCCTCAACCTCTCCCTCTCTCCTTGCTGGATCAAGGCGTGGGAGACATCGTCGAGCTGTACGTGTGTTGAACGCGGAGGTGCTGTCCGTTCGGCACTAGGATCATCGGTGATCTGAATCACGACGAGTACGACTCCATCAACCCCGTTCACTTGAACGCTTCCGCTTAGCGATCTACAAGGGTATGTAGATGCACTCTCCTTTCTACTCGTTGCTGGTCTCTCCATAGATAGATCTTGGTGATACATAGGAAATTTTTTGAATTTCTGCTACGTTCCCCAACAGGGTGTAGCACGATGGTCATCTGTAAAAGAGAGGAACTTAGGTGAAAAGTTGTCATGCAAAAAGGTAGGTTTAAAGAAACCATGTACAATTCAAGATGAGTAAAAATTGCCACTTGTCTGCGCGCGTTGAGCCCCTTGTATTTGTAATAGAGGTGTGGCCATCAAACCTATATGAATTACATATAGCTGCGTCGGACTCGTCTAACCGTGTCCGTAGTCTTGACGACCTATCGAATGCTTTAGTTGGTGAGGCCGTTTTAGTGTGCGGCTGCCAAGGCAGCCGCACTCTCTTCGCCGTTCAGGGATCGCTCCATATTTCCCTTTACTGTAATGGTGCCACGTGGACCGGGCATCTTAAGCATGAGGGAAGCGTAATGCGGTATTGCATTAAAGCGAGTGAAAGCTTCGCGTCCAAGTAGTGCTTGATAGGCACTTTGGAACGGAGCAATGTGGAAGGCTAAATTTTCGCTACGGAAGTTATCGGGGAAGCCGAATATAACTTCTAGTAGCAGGGAGCCCGTGCAATGAGCCCCTGGGCCTCGCGTTACTCCGTTAAAGGTAGTATTGATGTGGCAAATTTTTGTTGGGTCTATCCCCATTTTGTGGGCTGTGTCCTGATATATCAGGTTTAGACTGCTACCACCGTCCATCAGGACTCATGTGAAGAGGTATCCATCAATTATTGGGTCTAATACCAAGGCAGCCCATCCTGCACGCCGGATACTTGCTGAGTAATCCCAATGGTCGAAAGTGATCGGTTGATACGACCAGTGACAGGACTCCGCGGTGATAGGCCCTTGGGCATATTTCTCTGGGAGTGCCGCTTTGTTTCTCCCCTTGATCACGTGTAACATGTTTACTGTTTTGACTTCTCGTGGAAATTTCTTTTGTTCCCCAGTGTCTTGCTTGAGAGGCCCATCCTCGTCTTCGCTTGGTGTATCCTCCCCCTTGTGTATGGCATTGAGCTTGCTAGACTGCTTGAAGACCCAACATTCTCTGTGGGTATGATTAGCGGGTTTACCAGGGGTGCTATGGATCTGACATATTTGGTCCAGAATTTTGTTTAAGCTGGACAGTTCGTCTCTGCTGCCTTTAGAGGGCAGCTTTTGCTGACTTGGCCGAGAGCTTCTGAATCCGGCGTTTACTGACGTGCTCTTCGGGCTGTCTTCTTTATTCTGGCGCTTATTTTTTTTGCTGCGTTGTGATTTCCCGTTTCCATCTCTAACTTTGGATGTACTTGGGTCGCTGGTGCTGCATCTGGCTAGCCAGCTGTCCTTACCCGCGCAAAAGCGGGTCATGAGGCTTGTTAATGCTGCCATTGTTCTCGGCTTTTCTTGGCCGAGGTGTTTGGCAAGACATTCATCGTGGACGCTATGCTTAAAAGCTGCCAAGGATTCGGCGTCCGGACAGTCAACTATTTGGTTCTTTTTAGTAAGAAACCTGTTCCAAAGCTTTCGGGCTGACTCTCTGGGCTGTTGAGTTATATGACTCAAATCGTCCGCGTCCGGAGGCCGGACATAAGTCCCTTGAAAATTTGCCCGAAAAGCGTCTTCGAGCTCTTCCCAACTTCCAATGGAGCTTTCGGGGAGGCTTTTAAGCCAGTGCCGAGCTGGCCCTTTGAGTTTGAGGGGTAAATACTTAATGGCGTGGAGATCATCTCCTCGAGCCATATGGATATGGAGGATATAGTCCTCAATCCAGACCCCAGGGTCTGTTGTTCCGTCGTATGCCTCTATGTTTACGGGTTAGAATCCCTCTAGAAATTCATGGTCTAGCACCTCATCGTTGAAACATAGGGGTGTGCGGCACCCCTGTCTCTGGGTGTGCCTCATTGTTCGGATGTTTGTTGTGTTGCATCATATGCTAGAGCACGCTTGCGTGGTCCATAGATGGATCTGGTTGCGTCGTCCTTTTGATGCGAGCCCTCGCGTGGATCGCATATTGGCTTATGTGCGGCGTAGACTTGCTTATTAGGGTTAGATGCATTCGCCGCGAGCCTGTGTGCCGCCTATGATGTCTTAGCCTATGTACTGAACACTGTGTAACGGACTCTATGCATGATCTCTTTTGTAAGATATGCCGACTACTATGTAGTATCTATCGTGTTGCTATCGTTGTGCATGTTTCATCATGAATGACTCTTGTTTTTTGCAAATTTCTCAATGCTGAACTACCCCTGTTAAATATTAGCAGGATGGTTAGACCAGGTGGTCGTGGTCGTGGTGGCAACGCCCCACCACCGCCTGAGTACATGGCTGGTATGATCCAACAGCTTGAGATGAATCGCCAGTTCATGGAGAATATGATGGCTCAGTTTCCTCGCCCCAATATGAACCAGCAGCAACCCCAGTAACTCTGCAGGATTTCATGCGCCTGAACCCAACTGTGTACCGCAGCTCAACTCAGCCTCTGGATGCTGATGACTGGCTCCGTGACATCACCTATGAGATGGAGTCTGCTGATGTAGCCCCTGCCAGCTATGTCACCTTTGCTTCCTTCTTCCTGAAGGGACCCGCAGCTCAATGATGGGACAGCCACAGGCGTACACTGCCAGCTGGAACAATCATCACCTGGCCAGACTTCCAAGCTGCCTTCCGTGCTCGCTTCATTCCTCAGGGAGTCATGGACCGGAAGAAGCATGAGTTCCGCAACCTCACCCAAGGCAACAAAACTGTGGAAGCTTACCAGCGGGAGTTTCTTGACTTGTCCCGCTATGCTGAAGAAGACATTGCAACTGATGCACGCAGACAAGAGAAGTTCCGGGATGGCCTTCAAGCTGACATCAAGCTCGCACTTCTAGTGCATGACTTTGCTGATTTCGCCACTCTGGTGAACAAAGCCATCAATGTCGAAACTGGTCTGCAGGAATACCAGAGCTCTCACAGGCGCAACTGTGACACGGGCTCATCTTCGGGCCCGTCCTCGCAGAAGTGCAAGATATGGATTCCCAATAGCTTGTACTAGCCGGATGCACCTACCCCAAGGCAGACCTATGCTGCACCTCGTCTGCCTGCTCCTCCGACTAGGCAGCCAAGACTCCCAGCTCCACCACCACAAGCTCCTGTTCCCACTCCCAATAATGGGTTGTGCTTCAGGTGTGGACAACCAGGGCATCGTGCTAGGGAATGCAACCAGAACCAGAATCAACTGGCCCTTCCAGCAACTGGCCGTGGAAATAACCAGCCCCGCAGCAACAATGCCAAGTCTTATGGTCGTGTTCATGCCAACCACGTTGATCTGAGCGAAGCTCAAGACCAGCCTGCTACTGTGATGGGTACCCTCCTCGTAAATTCAGTACCAGCATCCGTTTTATTTGATACAGGTGCATCGCATTCATTCATGTCAGAAGGTTTTGCATGCTTGCACGACATTAAATGTGAGGACATGAATGCTTCACTATTAGTACACACCCCTGCGGGCCAATGTCGAACCTCCATGATTTGCAATGACGTCCCTGTAGAAATTGAAGGACTGGAATTCCTTGTCTCTCCCATCGTACTGAAGTCCTGTAGCATTGATCTCATTCTGGGAATGAATTGGTTAAAAGCGCATACTGCTTCTATAGTTTGCGCCACTAAGACCGTCCATCTGCTACACCCTTCAGACGAAATAGTTACTTACCAAGCTCATCTGGTGCAAAACGCCGAGGCACGGCTTTATGCCTTGAATGCGTTGAACGTTGCACCACTCGAGGGCATTGAAAACATTCCCGTCGTTCGTGAATTCCAAGATGTCTTCCCAGAAGAGCTTCCAGGGATTCCCCCTGCTAGAGCTGTCGAATTCATCATCGACTTGAAACCCGGCACCACCCCTATAGCTAAACGACCCTACAAGATGCCGCCGCATGAACTCATTGAGCTTAAGGAGGAAATCGACAAATCTCTTGTCAAAGGTTTCATTCGCCCAAGTTGCTCTCCTTGGGGAGCACCTTCTCTCTTTGTTAAGAAGAAGGATGGGACAAACCGATTAGTCCAAGACTACCATCCTATAAACCAAGCTACCATTCAGAATAAATACCCTCTTCCCCGGATCAATGATCTTTATGATCAACTGGCTGGCTCATCAGTGTTCTCCAAACTCGATTTGAGGTTGGGTTACCACCAGATCCGTGTTCGTGAAGAGGACATCCCAAAAACCGCCTTCGTGACTCGGTATGGATCATACGAGTACACCGTCATGTCATTCGGCTTAACAAATGCTCCAGCCACCTTCTCTCGTTTGATGAACTATATATTCATGGATTACCTCGACAAGTTCGTCGTGGTTTATTTGGACGATATTCTTGTATTTTCCAAGAACAAGGAGGAACATGTTGAACATCTTCGTCTTGTGCTGGAAAAGCTTCGGGAGCATCAGCTGTATGCTAAGTATTCCAAGTGTGAATTCTGGCTCCCCGAAGTAACCTATCTTGGGCATGTCATCTCCAAAGATGGTATTGCCGTCAACCCTGAACGAGTTCAGGCTATTCTCGATTGGACTCCTCCGAAGAATGTGAAGCAAGTCCAAAGTTTTCTCGGTCTCGCCAGCTATTGCTGTCGATTCGTCGAGAACTTCTCCAAGATTGCCAGGCCTCTGACTAATTTGTTGCATAAGGGTGTCAAGTTTGACTGGGCAGACAAGTGTCAGGAAAGTTTCCAGGCGCTCAAAGACAGGTTGACTTCTGCCCCCGTGCTTGCACCACCTGATACTAAGAAGGACTTCGTCATTTACTGCGACGCTTCCCGCCAAGGATTAGGTTGTGTCCTAATGCAAGAGCGCAGAGTGATTGCTTATGCCTCTCGTCAACTGCGCCCTCACGAAGAAAACTACCCAGTTCACGACCTCGAGCTGGCTGCTGTCATTCATGCACTGAAGCAGTGGCGACATTACCTTCTCGGTAATCGTTGTGAGATCTTCACTGACCATCAAAGTCTGAAGTATCTGTTTACTCAGCCAGATCTGAACCTCCGTCAGCAGAGATGGATGGAGACTGTTGCAGACTTTGACGTGGGTATATCCTATACCCCCGGCAAGGCTAATGTAATGGCTGATGCCTTGAGCCGCAAGTCTTACTGCAACCACCTCCAGGTTCATAAAGTTCAGCCCTCGCTTGTCGAAGAATTTAGAAAGCTGAACCTCCATATTGTTCCTCCTGGAGCACTCGCTCCCCCTCCCCCGGAGTTCCGCAAGATGAATCTTCTTGTTGTTACTAAGGGTTCTCTAAATACCCTGGCTGTCGTACCAGATCTCGTAGCTGGTATAAAGACTATTCAAGGTTATGACTCTGAAGTCCATAAGATTAAACGCCATCTAGCAGAAGGAAAGCCCTCATTCTTCACTATCACCGACGATGGCGCCTTGTATTTCAAAGGCCACCTAGTGGTACCATGTTCGAAGAAAAACCTGGATAAGACTAAAAGGGTTATGCAAGAAGCTCATGATACGCCTCTGTCCATCCATCCTGGTAGTACAAAGATGTACCAGGATATTCGTCAAAGATTCTGGTGGTCTAATATGAAGCAGGACATTGCTCGTTATGTTGCTGAGTGTGACGTATGTCGCCGTATCAAAGCAGAGCATCAGAGGCCTGCTGGAACTCTGCAACCTATCTCTATTCCTGAATGGAAATGGGACCATGTTGAAATGGACTTCGTCACTGGATTTCCCAAATCGCAGAAAGGTAATGATGCTATTCTTGTCGTCATTGACCGGCTTTCTAAAGTTGCACATTTTCTGGCGGTCAAAGAGACAATCACTGCTAGTCATCTTGCTACTCTCTACATGGCCAGAATTGTTTCACTTCACGGTATTCCACTGGTTATCAGTTCAGACCGTGGCAGCTTATTCACTTCAAGGTTTTGGGCAAGTTTCCAAGAAGCTATGGGGACTCACTTATCTTTCAGTACTGCGTTTCATCCGTAGTCACAAGGGCAAGTTGAACGTGTCAACCAAGTTCTCGAAGACATGCTTCGAGCTTGTGTAATCTCATTCGGCAAGAAATGGGAGGAATCTCTTCCATATGCCGAGTTCTCTTATAATAATAGCTATCAAGCTAGTCTGAAGATGTCCCCCTTCGAAGTGCTATATGGACGAAAGTGTCGAACCCCTCTGAACTGGTCAGAAACTGGGGAATGTCCACTCTTTGGTCTGGATGTTATCCAACAGGCCGAAGAACAAGTTCGCATTATTCGCGAGAATCTCAAGACTGCTCAGTCACGTCAGAAAAGTCAGTATGACCGTCATCACCAAGACATGGTCTATCAACCTGGCGAAAAGGCTTATCTTCGAGTTACACAAATGAAGGGTGCACACCACTTCGGGATCAAAGGAAAGCTAGCTCCCCGCTATATTGGTCCTTTCACTATTCTCGAAAGGCGTGGAAAGGTGGCATATCAACTGGAGCTTCCGCCGAACCTTTCTCAGGTTCACGATGTGTTCCACGTGTCACAACTCCGATGCTGCTTCAAGGACCCAATCCGAGCAGTGGATCATGAAGTGCTTGAGTTGCAACAAGACCTCTCCTATAAAGAGCATCCGGTCCGCATTCTCGACCAAGCTGAATGCCGCACCCGTCAGAAGGCGATCAAGTTCCTCAAGGTCCAGTGGTCGAATCACTCTGAAGACGAAGCCACCTGGGAACGCGAGGATCGTCTTCGCGATGAATACCCTGCACTGTTTCCTTCTACCTCCTAAATCTCGGGACGAGATTTCTTGTAGTGGAGGAGATTTGTAACGCCCGGATAATCATGCTACAGTGATCTCACGTTAATGGTGACACGTCACCTCTTTCACTGTAATTAATCTCGGGTTAATTCAAAACCGTTTCAAATTTAAATCCTAAATAGGTCAAACGACAAAAGTTTTCAAATATTAAAATAAAATGTTCGGGCTATGTCTAGTATTGCATCGGTAATTATGGTGAAGTAAACACCTTTTTATAAAATGCCTAAATACTTTTAGATGAATTAAACATGAAAGAAATAATAAAAGAAAATACAAAAGGGAAAAAAAAGAGAAAGCCCCCCCCCCTCCCTGGGCCGTGGCCCAACTGGGCCAACCCACCTAGCCCAGCCGGCCCACCCCCGGCTATAACCCCCCCACTACCAGAAACCCTACCCTCATCCCCCCACTCTCCCCACGATCCCCTTCCCCCCCACAAAAATATCCCCCTCTCCCCGACTAGATCGGGATCGAGGGAGGAGGACCTCGCCACCGCCCGGATCGCCATCGCCGACCATCACCTCGCCGGCGCCCCCTCCCCCACCGGCCTGCCTCCCCCTCACTGCATCGTCCCCGTCAACCGCCCCACCCCCCGTTGCCATTTCCCTACGGCCCCAGTGAGCGCCTCCCTCTCCTCGTCTCTCCCTCATCGCGCCGCCCCGCTCCTCCCTGTCGCCGCTACCCCCGCCGTGGTGTCCTCGCCGGCGACAACCGCGCCCTGCTAGCCCGCGCTCAGCGCTCCGATGCCCCGCCTGCGTGCCCCTGCTCCGCCTCGCCGCCTGCTTCCCCTGCTGCCGCCCGCACGCGCTGCCCCTCCCCACCGCTCCCCTCGCCGCCTCCGTCGCGCTTGTCGCCGTCCCCTACCTGGCGACACTCCGGCCTCCTCACGGCCCGTCGCGTCGCTGCTCCGGCCGCGGCCACGAGCCACGCGCCGGCCCCCCCTTCTTCCCCCCATGGACGTTGCCGCACCGCCGGCCACGCCCTGCCATGGCCCGCCTCCCCTCTCGCCTGCAGCCGGCGCCCAGCCCGCCTCGCCGGCGCTGGCGCGCGCGCCTGCGGCGGCCGCCCGAGTTCGCCCGTTAACGGGTGGCGCCCGCGGCCTGCACCCAGCGCCCGCAAGGCCCCCCTGGGCCAATGACGTGTGGGGCCTAGTCCCCCACAGAACGTTTCTGTTAAAAAAAGAGATAAAAAATATATATTAATAATATTAATATTAAATTAATTAATTTAATTAACTATGATCAAATTAACTAATTATGTATAATTAACCTAATGACTAATTAACCTAGTGAACTACTGATAATTAACTAAACAGTGAATGACAGGTGGGTCCCACTGGACCCACACAATAGGTTGACCAGGTCAACGGTCAACGTTGACTTCTGACGTCATGCTGATGTCAGCATACACTATTCTGGATAATGTTAGAGTTAAATAATTAAATAAATTCTAAAAATGATTAAATCTTTTAAAATTTATATAAAATAAACCGTAGCTCAGATGGAAAAACTTTGTACATGAAAGTTGCTCAGAACGACGAGACGAATCCGGATACGCAGCCCGTTTATCCACCACACATTCCTAGCATAGCGAACACGCAACTTTCCCCCTCCGGTTCACCGGTCCGAAAACGCGAAACACCGGGGATACTTTCCCGGATGTCATCCCCCTTCACCGGTATCACCTACTACCGCGTTAGGGCACCTCTGACGCTGTTACTTGTCATGTCATGCATCACTATGCATATGCTTGCATTATATTTATTGTTTCTTCCCCCTCTTCTCTCGCTAGACACCGAGACCGACGCCGCTGCTACCCCGTACGACTACGGTGTTGACGACCCCTCTCTCTTGCCAGAGCAACCAGGCAAGCCCTCCCCTTGATCACCAGATATCGCCTACTCTCCTCTATACTGCTTGCATTAGAGTAGTGTAGCATGTTACTGCTTTCCGTTATTCCTATCCTGATGCATAGCCTGTCCTTGTTACTACTGTTGTTACCATTACCTGCTATCCTACTGCTTAGTATAGAATGCTAGTGTTCCATCAGTGGCCCTACACTCTTGTCCGTCTGCCATGCTATACTACTAGGCCGTGATCACTCGGGAGGTGATCACGGGTATATACTATATATTTTCTACAGGATACATGTGGTGACTAAAGACGGGTCGGCTTCTGGAGCACCCGCGAGTGATTCACGGATTGGGGGCTGAAAGGACCTTTGTCCCAACGGCCCTCTGTGTGGATCTTTGTGGCGAAGCGACAGGGCAGGTTGAGACCACCTAGGAGAGAGGTGGGCCTGGCCCTGGACGGCGTTCGCGGTTATTTCAAAATAATGCGCTTAACGAGATCTTGGTATTTGATCTGAGTCTGGCTACTGGCCTATACGCACTAACCATCTACGCGGGGACAGTTATGGGCACTCGACGTCGTGGTATCAGCCGAAGCCTTCGTGACGTCAGCAACAGAGTGGCGCGCGCTGGATTGGACTGGAACGCCACTAGGCTAGGTCTGCTTCCGGCCGCCCACGCAACGTGCAGGTGTGCTAAGGGCGATGGGCCCAGACCCCTGGACACTTAGGTTTAGACCAGCGTGCTGACCTCTCTGTTGGTCTAGGTGGGGCTGCGACGTGTTGATCTTCCGAGGCCGGGCATGACCCAGGAAAGTGTGTCCGGCCAAATGGGATCGAGCGTGTTGGGTTATGTGGTGCACCCCTGCAGGGAAGTTAATCTATTCGAATAACCGTGATCTTCGGTAACAGGACGACTTGGAGTTGTACCTTGACCTTATGACAACTAGAACCGGATGCTTAATAAAACACACCCTTCCAAGTTCCAGATACAACCGGTGATCTCTCTCTCACAGGGCGACGAGGGGAGGATCATCGGTTAGGATTATGCTATGCGATGCTACTTGGAGGACTTCAGTCTACTCCCTTCTACATGATGCAAGACGGAGGCTGCCAGAAGCGTAGACTTCGAAAGGACTTGTTATCCCCCTCTTATTCTGGCATTCTGCAGTTCAGTCCACATATGATACCCTTATTCCATTTGATACCCATGCATATGTAGTGTAGCTCCTTGCTTGCGAGTACTTTGGATGAGTACTCACGGTTGCTTTCTCCCTCTTTTCCCCCTATCCCTTCTACCTGGTTGTCACAACCAGATGTTGGAGCCCAGGAGCCAGACGCCACCTTCGACGACGACTCCTACTACACCGGAGGTGCCTACTACTACGTGATGCCCGCTGACGACGACCAGGAGTAGTTTAGGAGGATCCCAGGCAGGAGGCCTGCGCCTCTTTCGATCTGTATCCCAGTTTGTGCTAGCCTTCTTAAGGCAAACTTGTTTAACTTATGTATGTACTCAGATATTGTTGCTTCCGCTGACTCGTCTATGATCGAGCTCTTGTATTCGAGCCCTCGAGGCCCCTGGCTTGTAATATGATGCTTGTATGACTTATTTTTATTAGTAGAGTTGTGTTGTGATATCTTCCCGTGAGTCCCTGATCTTGATCGTACACGTGTGTGTGTATGATTAGTGTACGATTAAATCGGGGGCATCACAGGAATATTCTTCGTTGACCATGAGAGCTTGTGATGGGCTAAGTTGGGACACCCCTGCAGGGTTTTGAACTTTCGAAAGCCGTGCCCGCGGTTATGGGCAGATGGGAATTTGTTAATGTCCGGTTGTAGAGAAATTGACACTTAACTTAATTAAAATGCATCAACCATGTGTGTAGCCATGATGGTCTCTTTTCGGCGGAGTCCGAGAAGTGAACATGGTTCTTGTGTTATGCTTGAACATAGGTTTCAGGATCACTTCTAGTTCACGATCGTTGCTTTGCTTCTCTTCTCACTCTTATTTGCGTGTGTTAGCCACCATATATGCTTCGTGGTTGCTGCAGCTCCACCTCACTACCCTTTCCTACCCATAAGCTTAAGTAGTCTTGATCTCGCGGGTGTGAGATTGCTGAGTCCTCGTGACTCACAAATTACTTCAAACAGTTGCAGGTGCCGATGATAACCGTGCAGGTGACGCAACCCAGCTCAAGTGGGAGCTTGATGAAGATCATGTTCGTTGTGTTGTTTCGTTTCCAGTTGATCAATAGTGGAGCCCAGTTGGGGCGATCGGGGATCTTGCATTAGGGGTTGTCTTTCTTTTTTTTGGTTCCATAGTCGGACCTTAATTGTATTCTGGATGATGTATGTTATATATCTATGTATTGTTTGAAGTGGCGATTGTAAGCCAACTCTTTATCCCTTTCATATTAAGTACATGGGATGTGTAAAGATTACCCCTCTTGCGACATGCCTACTATGCGGTTATGCCTCTAAGTCGTGCTCCGACACGTGGGAGATATAGCCGCATCGTGGGTGCTACACTACTTGACCAAATAAAAATCCTTCCTTTTCCGAATTTTAGTTGTGGGCAGATTTTAGCAATTGTGACAAGTCAAGCAATCAACCTACACATGCAATTCTAAGAGTGTAGCAGCGGAAAGTAAACCATTGCATATGAAGGTAAAAGGGAAGGGTTTGGAGAAGACAAGTGCAATGGAGACACGAAGATTTTTGACGTGGTTCCGATAGGTGGTGCTATCGTACGTCCACGTTGAGGAGACTTCAACTCACGAAGGGTAACAGTTGCGTGAGTCCACGAAGGGATCCACCCACGAAGCATCCACGAATAAGTAACCTTGTCTATCCCACCATGGCCATCGCCCACGAAGGACTTGCCTCACTCGGGTAGATCTTCACGAAGTAGTGGATCTCCTTGCCCTTACAGAGTTCTTGGTTCAACTCCACATCATGTCGGAGGCTCCCAAGCGGCACCAATCTAGGATACACCACTGTCCAAAAGGTAATGGACGGTGTGTTTATGATGAACTCTTTTCTCTTGTGCTTCAAATGATAGTCTCCACAACACTCAACTCTCTCTCACAGATTTGGCTATGGTGGAAGAAGGATTTGAGTGGAAAGAAACTTGGGGAAGGCTCGAAATAAAGGTTCAAATGGTAGGAATGGAATCTCTTGATCTCAACACATGAGTAGGTGGTTCTCTCTCAGAAAATGAATGGTGGAAGTGTAGGCACCTCCTGATGGCTCTCCTCGATGAGAAGAAGGGGGTGGAGGGGTATATATAGCCTCCACACAAAATCCAACCGTTACACACTTTTGACCCATCTCGGTGGCACCGATCTGTACAAAAATATGAATGTTAGGAATCTCGGTGGGACCGATGGGAACAACTTGGTGGGACCGATGTGCTAGGCTTAGGGAAAACTTCATCTCGGTGGCACCGATTGCATCAACTCGGTGAGACCGAAGTGGGTGCAATGAGCAATAGAGAATCAGTCAAGCCAACTCGGTGGGACCGATTGCAACATATCGGTGAGACCGAAGTGATTACAACAAGTCACAGAGCGCTGGCAAGGCCATCTCGGTGAGACTGGGATCCATATCGGTGTGACCGAACTATTAGGGTTTTTGGCAATGGCTATGTCAAGATGAACTAGGTGGCTCCGGATGGAAATATCGGTGGGGTCGAGTTGGAGTTTAGGTTTTGGACATATTTGGATAGTGAAAGTGGCTGATGGTTTTGGAGCAATATCACTAAGTACTTTGAGCAAGTAGACCATTAAGCAACACCACGTCCCCTTTTAATAGTATTGGCTTTCTGATACGTCTCCAACGTATCTATAATTTTTGATTGTTACATGCTATTATATTATCAATCTTGGATGTTTTATAATCATTTTATATCATTTTTTGGTACTAACCTATTGACATAGTGCCAAGTGCTAGTTGTTGTTTTCTGCATGTTTTTTACATCGCAGGAAATCAATACCGAACGAAGTCCAAATGCAACGAAACTTTACGGAGATTTTTTATGGACCAGAAGACGCCTAATGGGCCAAGGCTACACCTGGGGGTGCTCCGAGGAGAGCACAACCCACCAGGGCGCGCCTCGGGTGCCCCCCGGACCGACTTTTTGCTCTATAAATACCCCAATATTCCAGAAACCCTAGGGGAGTCGACAAAAATCAATTCCAGCCGCCGTCATCAGTTTTTGAGATATGATGACGTGATATGTGAGTTATGTTGATGAGTAATTTTTCTTTAGTAAGAATATTGGTGTTAAGGTTTGTGACTCCCTATGCAAGCACGAAAGTTAGTAATTATGCAATGAAATTATATCCTACTTGTGGTGCATTATTCGGTGTTAATTATGCTTAATGCTCGCTTATGATATTATTCGTTTCTTGGTTGGTTGCTTCTCAATCATTTGCTAGCCTTCATTTTGCACTAAGTATGATCTCTACTTGTGCATCCAAAAACCTTTAAACCAGTTTTGCCACATGAGTCCACTATATGTACCTATATGCGGTATTCATTTGCCGTTCTAAGAAAATTTGTAAGTGCCATCTCTAATTTTCAAACTAAACTTCTCTTTTGTGTGTTTGTACCACTCACGGAGCGGTGATGGGTGGCTAATATTTTTCATGCTAGATGTGTTATTCTCACGATGAGTGTTTATTCACTTGTCATTGCAGGAGAGTAAGGCAAAGGTATTAGGGACGCCCAGTCCCAAAATGAAAAATGAATTTACTTTATGTTGTCAAATAATAAATTTCTTGAAAAGTGTTGGTATGAAGGGCAACCGTGGATACGGCTAGCCATGGAAAGTGAAAGTATGGTTGAAAAAGGAATAAACTTTATTTTCTGTTTGGGAACCGCCTATGATATATCTAGCATGGAAAGTGTTGGGAACTCTAAGTCGTTTTCGTTGGTGGGAAGGATACACCTCCCAAAATGTTTTTATCTCTAAGTTTTTCGCTTTGAGCTCTGGCACCTCTACAAATCCCTAATTCCCTCCGCGAAGGGCCTTTCTTTTACTTTATGCAATTTTTATTTTTGAATTTGAGTCTCCATCCTCTCTTATAAAAGCATCAACTAGGAGGCAATATGATTGTACTTGAGTATTGGGTGTAGTTAATATATGAGTGTGTTTCATGAATGGATCAATGATTGAGCATGATGGGCTTGGGATAGCTTATTTTAGCATGATATTTTGAAAGACATGGTTGCTTGTTAATATGCTTGAGTATTTAAGTTATCATGTCAAAACTAGACTATTGCTTTGAACAAAATAAAAGTCCAAATGTCCATGCTATAAAGAAAAGAATATGATATGACATGTTAGGCAACATTCCACATCAAAAATTCGGTTTTTATCACTTACCTACTCGAAGACGAGTAGGAGTTAAGCTTGGGGATGCTGATACGTCTCCAACGTATCTATAATTTTTGATTGTTCCATGATGTTATATTATCAATCCTGGATGTTTTATAATCATTTTATAGTCATTTTATATCATTTTTTGGTACTAACCTATTGGCATAGTGCCAAGTGCCAGTTGCTGTTTTCTGCATGTTTTTTACATTGCAGGAAATCAATACCAAACAGAGCCCAAATGCAACGAAACTTTACGGAGATTTTTTATGGACCAGAACACAACTAATGGGCCAAGGCTGCACCTGGGGTGTGCTCCGAGCAGAGCACAACCCACCAGGGCCCTGGTGGGTTGTGCCCACCTCGGGTGCCCCCGGACCGCCTCTTTGCTCTATAAATACCCTAATATTCCAGAAACCCTAGGGGAGTCGACGAAAATCAATTCCAACCGTCGCAGAATCCAGAACCACCAGATCCAATCTAGACACTATCACGGATGGGGTTCACCACCTCCATTGGTGCCTCTCCGATGATGCATGAGTAGTTTTTTGTAGACCTTCGGGTCCATAGTTAGTAGCTAGATGGCTTCCTCTCTCTCGCTAAATTCTTAATACAATGGTTTCTTGGAGATCCATATGATGTAACTCTTTTTGTGGTGTGTTTGTTGGGATCAGATGAACTTTGAGTTTATGATCAGATCTATCTTTTTATATCCATGAAAGTATTTCAGTTTCTTTGATCTCTTTTATGTGTGATTGCTTATAGCCTCGTATTTATTCTCTGATGTTTGGGTTTTGTTTGGCCAACTTGATCTAATTATCTTGCAATGGGAAGAGGTGCTTTGTAGTGGGTTCGATCTTACGGTGCTTGATCCCAGTGACAGAAGGGGAATCGACACGTATGTATCGTTGCTACTAAGGATAAAACGACGGGGTCTATCTCTACATACATAGATCTTGTCTACATCATGTCATTGTTCTTATTGCATTACTCCGTTTCTCCATGAACTTAGTACACTAGATGCATGTTGGATAGCGGTCGATGTGTGGAGTAATAGTAGTAGATGCAGGCAGGAGTCTGTCTACTAATCTTGGACGTGATGCCTATATAATGATCATTTCCTGGATATTGTTATGATTATTTGAAGTTCTATCAACTGCCCAACAGTAATTTGTTTACCCACCGTTTGCTATTTTTCTCGAGAGAAGCCACTAGTGAAACCTACGACCCCGGGTCTCTTTCTCATATTATTTGCCTTTGCGATCTATTTTTCTTTGTTTTTATTTTCAGATCTATTAAACCAAAAATACAAAAAATACCTTGCTACAATTTATCCTTATTTATTTTATTTGGCGTTCGATCTATCAATCTAATACAATTTTATTCACGTCCGTTTGCCCATCTTGAGGCACCGCTACTCGAAAGGGATTGCCAACCCCTTTTACACGCCGGGTTGCGAGTAGTTGTTATTTGTGTGCAGGTGTTGTTTACGTTGTGTTGCTTGGTTCTCCTACTGGTTCGATAATCTTGGTTTCACATCTGAGGGAAATACCTCCCGTCGCTGTGCTGCATCATCCCTTCCTCTTTTGGGAAATACCGACCTAGCTTCAAGCGACATCACTTTCCTATGGACTCAATGTGATCTTGGATCACTTAAAAAAATGTAGAGCCTTAAGCTTTTGCCAATCCTTGTCCTTAGCATTTTGAGGGGTCCACATCTCTATGTCATGCCATGTCATGCATTCAACATCCTAAAATATTTATCTTGAATGGATATTAGTTCAATAAGATATATGTTGTTATGAATTACCAAAACCACCAGGGGATTAGTTGCACTTTTAGTTTCCTAACACACACATTGTACCCGACTCCAAGAGCAAATAGCACCACAGGAGTAGGGTATTACCTCCACCGCAGAGGGCCCGAACTTGTATAGTTCCTTGAGTGTACTCCCAATCGCATTGTTCGCTAGATACGATTGTCTCTACATTCATACCCCTCTAATATTGTTAGGATTATATCCACAACACTACCCGGACAGAAAAAGAAGGAGCTCATCATGGTTTCGTCCCAAGAGACATAGAGGAATGAGCGAGCAAATTCTTGACAAGCTTAGGGGCTACGGACGGTGTATAGTATCAGGGTGGCCTACCGGGTAGGAAGCCGCTCACTAGACTAGCCTCATGGCCCAGTAGGCCATGACCTGGGCCATGCCCTTGCCCTGCTAGGATGCCACCTTCTAGAAGATCATCATCTCGGCATGCAAGTTGAGTACTCCTACTTCGATCATGGCTCTAAGCCGGTAGCAACCCATGTAACCCTAGGCCTCATCCCGTTTTATAAGACAAGGCCAAGGTGTAGTTCGAGGATCATTACCTTCTCAATCATAGTCTCGATAGATCCATCTCAACCACCATTGTGACCCCCTATATGAGGTAACCGCCGCATATCAATCCAAATTAAATAAAGAGTAGGGTATTACCTTGACGATGAGGGCCCTAACTTGGGTAAACGGCTCGCATGTGACCCTTTCTGGTATTTCCAGTTTCGCCTACTACCCTATGGGGACTACTAACTGTTTCTGGTATTGTCAGGTGGATTAACGAGCTCCTTGGCTCATTGAGTCTTGGCTCGATAAGCTTAACAAGTAAAAACCATACTCAAATCGGTTCGTTTGAAGCTCGTTAAGCTCACAACCGTTTGTTACCATCATTAACTCTCCTGCTTCAGCAATGGGGTTTTGCAACTTATGAGCGAGTGCGATTGTGATTTTCTATGGAAGCGAGAAGGTGACCATGGGAGGATTTGTGCTAGTTGCTTAAATCTATGGGCCGTGTCAGGACACTTAGGGCCTGTTCTTATGTCCTCCGGTTCCACGCTTCAAAAACTTCACAAATGAAATTGTCGCGAACGGTTTTATCTCGAGGAGCTGGATTCGCGAAGCTGCTCGTTCCCTACGTGCAAAAAAGAGAAGCAAGACCGGCCCAGCTCCACCAAAACATGAAGCATGGAGTTTGCTCTATTTACAGCGAACTGCCACCGCCAAAGATACTGCTTCGTTGGCTCCCCTCGAAAAGAAGCAGAACCTCTCGAATCGTTATGTGGATCCTCGCTTATACCACTACCCCCTCCTAATTGGGTTGCATCCAGTCGGCCCAACCTATGCCTAATAGGCCACAACCCTCTCAGTTGGGCTGCAGCTGTGGGAGAAGCTGCCAATGTCCCGAACGCTTCAGGAATCGCTACATGAAGCTAGAAGCGAGGATGAGAAGTTGAATCTGTGAAGTTTTGTGAAGCTGGAGTAGATCCAAACATGCCCTTAGAATGGATAGATAAGTTGATATGCTATAAAGTGTTGTAGCTTAAGTTTGTCCGGCCAAATCCAATGATTCACTATTTTCATTTAAAAAATAAGCTATGAGTTTTAGCTAGCTGAGCTACAAATCGCTCATCAAACTCGTGAGCTACGAGCTTTTACTCCACTCTAACCGGACTTTGGAGCAATGATGCTTCCGTTTCAAGTAGCAACATCTCTTTAGACCGTGTCAAGAGGGAAGCCTCCATGGGAGACGTGTTTTTTCTTTGAGAATTTTTTTCATTCAAATCATGAAATAGTACAAAGTAGTTGATCTTTACAAGCACACTAAAACGCAAACACAAAGAACCATAAACACCTAGAAAACCTTAAGACAACCATAATACAAGAAGATCTCCGGAACCCCGTGTCATCATTTCTAGATCTTGAAAGAAGACCCTTGTAACAGAAGGATCTGCAACCAGACGCAAGCAGATCATCACTTTCGACCACGGTACAATTGCCGCCACACTACTTCCTTTTTTCTTGACACCAGCGCTGAGAGTGCATGGACATCAATTCAACACACCCGCAACAGCCGTCGCCATCTTTGGCTTTGAGTACCGCGAAAAGTGTCCCTTCCGGAAGGAAGAGAACTCGAGTCATCCGATCAGTCCAGCACCGCGGCCAGGCCATCCGCCCGGACAAAGCAGGATCTTCCACCAACATCGGTGCTAAAGAAGGAGAAGAACAGCAGCAGCAAATCATACCAACAAGCAAGAAGAAGGGTCTCCGTCTCCCTGCATCCATTGCCCATCTGAGGACCCAAAGGGCCAGTGCCTATGGACCTCCATCACCATAACCCGCGACCTCGACGAGATCCGGGGACCTCCCACCCCGCTGGCTCCTAGACGAAGGCAAAAACCTCGCCTAACCGCGAATGGAGTCCGAAAAAACTTATTCCGACGCGACACTACCGCAACGACCTCGACAGCGTCTCCCTCAACCCTAACCTTACCACACACCCACCAAACGAACAGACCCGAGGTTCCCCCTCCCTCCCGCCGCCGGAGCGGCCGACGGAGAGAGAGGGAACCGGCGGCGTCACCGGCAGCGCGCAAGGGAACCCTCGTCGCCTCCCTAGATCGTCTCGTGTGATCCTACTTTTCCGGAGCGAAGCGGTTGTCACGCGATCATGGGAGACGTGTTGACGTTCTTCGTGTACTCTCGTAGCGGAAGAAGGTCCACAAGTTTGCCACAAGCGGGTTATAGTCTCACTCACTGACAGGTGGGTCCACAAGCAAGACAATAATATTTTTTGTTTTTTTAAAAGGTGATATTGTTCGCAAAATACGCTGGAATGCAGAGGTTGCAGCATGTGGCGAGCTGTCCCTGAAATCTGCAGAGGAGAAAGAGAACATGGGAACCATTGCGTTTTGTTTTTTTAAAAACACAGTCATCAGCTCAGTAATATTCGCGGATGTCGTTACATCGCGTTCCAACGCGGGCCGGCCGTTCCGCCGGAAAACTCCAATCGCTCGCTCCCACCACGTTCTCTCCGCCAAACCCATACCCCAGCTCCTCCAAAGCAGCGAATCACGCACAGCTGTCACTGACGCCCCACGCACAGCCCAGCAAACCAGCGCATGCGAGGCCCCACGTGGCCGCGGAACAGAACGCCCTTACGGGTACATTAAACTGTACCCAACTAAACAGCCCAGTCAGACGCGGGCCGCCCGGTCGTCGCCCCACGATCCATTCCAGCCGTCCGTCGCGAGCCGCCGGCTGCATCCAAGCTGGCCGTCCCCGTCGCCGACCGGTGGGCCACCACGATTATTCCCCCTCGTGCCATCCCTCTATTAAATGCCGGCTTCCGTTTCCCTTCTTCTCCTCCTTCCCCCTCCGTGTTGCTCGCGACGGCAAGGTCAGGAGAGAGACGAGTGCGGCGCCAGAAGAAGGCGGCGGCGGCGGAGGAGGACCCGGCGCCGTCTCCGGCCATTTGAGCGGTATGCATGCTTCGGAATCCGTCTGTGTCATTTCCGTTCTGAATTACGTGCTGTATTTTTGTTGTATTATTATTATCGGCCGTGGACTGCCTCGTGGGTGGCCGAGGGAGGGAGGGAGGGAGGTAGGCGGCCATGAACTCGAAACGCATCTCGATTCGCACCTTCGTGCCGGGGCAATACAAGATTCGTTTTGCCGTCTAGAATTTACTAGGGGTTATTAAAACTTTCAGCTGCCAGATCTCGCATTTTGAATTTCTTCCGCCGTTTATCTGACCCACCGAAATCTGCGTTTCCTCGATCCGCAGGGGCACCATGTCGATGGAGGACAGCGCGCAGCCGGCCGGTGCCGCCAGCGCCGGCGAACGCGCGAGCTCGCCGTCGCCGTCGCGTCGGCTGCCGGACTTCCTGCAGTCGGTGCGGCTCAAGTACGTGAAGCTGGGGTACCACTACCTCATCACCCACGGCATGTACCTCCTGCTCACCCCGCTCATCGTGCTCATCGCCGTCCACCTCTCCACGCTCTCTCCGGGCGACGTCGCCGACCTGTGGACGCACCTCCGCTTCAACCTCCTCTCCGTCATCGCCTGCTCCACGCTCCTCGTCTTCCTCTCCACCGTCTACTTCCTCACCCGCCCGCGCTCCGTCTACCTCGTCGACTTCGGCTGCTACAAGCCCGGCCCGGAGCGCCGGTGCTCGCGTGAAACCTTCATGCGCTGCTCCAAGCTCACCGGCAACTTCACCGAAGCCAACCTCGATTTCCAGCGCAAGATCCTCGAGCGCTCGGGTCTGGGGGAGGACACTTACATCCCTCCCGCCTTGGTCACCGTGCCGCCCAACCCCTCCATGGAATTGGCGCGCCAGGAGGCGCAGGTCTGCATGTTTGGTGCCATCGACAACATGCTCGCCAAGACCGGGGTGAAGCCCAAGGACATTGGGATTCTTGTTGTGAATTGCAGCCTGTTCAACCCAACACCGTCACTGTCCGCCATGGTGGTGAACCATTACAAGCTGAGAGGGAACATAGTCAGCTACAATCTGGGAGGAATGGGGTGCAGTGCCGGGCTCCTGTCAATAGATCTGGCCAAGGATTTGCTCCAGGTGCATCCCAACTCGTATGCGATGGTGGTCAGCACCGAGAACATTACCCTGAATTGGTATTTTGGGAACAACCGGTCGATGCTTGTGTCGAATTGCCTGTTCCGGATGGGCTGCGCTGCGATCCTGCTGTCGAACAAGCGGTCAGACAGGAGGAGGTCCAAGTACGAGCTGGTGCACACTGTGAGAACTCACAAGGGCGCAGATGACAAGTGCTTCAGCTGTGTCACCCAGGAGGAGGATGATAGCGGCAAGGTTGGCGTGGCACTGTCGAAGGACCTCATGGCGGTGGCTGGAGATGCGCTCAAGACGAACATCACAACGCTTGGCCCGCTTGTGTTGCCATTCTCTGAGCAGCTGCTGTTCATGGTCACATTGGTTGGCAAGAAGCTGTTCAAGATGAAGATCAAGCCATACATTCCTGACTTCAAGCTGGCATTCGAGCACTTCTGCATCCACGCTGGTGGGCGCGCTGTGCTTGATGAGATAGAGAAGAACATGGACCTCACCGACTGGCACATGGAGCCGTCCCGGATGACTCTCTTCCGGTTCGGCAACACGTCCAGCAGCTCGCTCTGGTACGAGCTGGCCTACAGCGAGGCCAAGGGGAGGATCAGGAGGCGTGACAGGATCTGGCAGATAGCGTTCGGTTCGGGGTTCAAATGCAACAGCGCTGTCTGGAAGGCGCTGAGGTCAGTGAACCCAGCGAAGGAGCAGAACAACCCCTGGATGGACGAGATCGACACATTCCCGGTGGATGTTCCCAAGGTTTCCAAGGTTGCTGAATAGCTTTTCCTGTCAGCAATACCACCCGGAACAGCAAGTGAGCAAATCTTGCCATTGAATTCGACTGTATGCAATTTGTTTGGGTGATCTGTCGGGGTATTAATTTTAGATGATTCCATTTAGGTGGTACAGAGGGGTGTGGTGTCGTGCTGTTCACTTTTTATGTCATTGATCAGTTCTTAACATCTTTGTGTTCCATGTGGATCGAGATCTTGGCCCCGAAAGGAGCAACTGCAGTGCATTAATTTTTCCATGTGCGCTGCGCATTTGATTTGTTCCGAATGTTGGCCATCATATCGTGCCAACCTGTCGTCTATGATGAGTTCTGTTTTTGATGTGCATTGCCGATGTAGTTGAGATTTCATCTGATACTGCTGTTAGATAGATTACGAGTCCAAGGACCAGACAAGACTATAGACTACAGACTAGTCTGAGTCTCAATTCCACGGCCGACTACACTTCAGCGTCGACTAGTCGATGAATCACAACTTCCGTGTCGACTAGTGTTAATTAGTCACGCTTACTCTACGAGTCTCAATCTTGAAACGACTGCTTACTCTACGAGTCTCAATCTCGAAACGGCTAGTTGACTTGTCGACTCGTAAATCTTGGGTGCGAAGCGACGAACTGTTCACACATTTTACTTTTCCTTTCGAAGAACCAAAGCGAGACTCTTTCCTTTTGCAGAAGTAAACAATACCTTACCGAGTCGTGCGAGCCAAAAGCGGAGCGGAAACTTTTGGAATTTTCTGTGAAAAATGAAAGCAGAGAGGAAAAACAAAGACGGAATATCAAACCGGAAACCAAAACAGAATCTTCTACGTTGAAAAACGCACGGAGCTACCAACCATTCACAACTTCCCGTTTTGGACCCCGATATCCACCTCTGAGACCTACCAAACTGATAGAATGTTTTTGTTTCACTAGTAAGCTTACACGTGCAATGCATGTATGAAAATAAATAATAATGTTTGAAAACACGTACATTAAATAAATACACAATGCTTGCGATATCTATGTGTAAATTAAAAATGAACAGCGTGGAATCATGTTGCCATGTAATAAAGATAATAGTATATTGTTTCATCCATTTGATCTCTAATAGGTTAAAAGAAGAACATTAATTCAACTAATTAATCCTCCCAATTCCCATTGTTAAACATATCGATTCATTGGACAAGCTAACTCTATCATGATACTTCTTAATATAACATGATTTCAGTATACGATATAAATTGGTCCATAGAGAAAGATCCAATTGAAGAAGAAAATAGAAGTACAATTTACACTATTTAGTATCCCATGCCGTACTTCAACTCCTCTTTCCTCATGATGCCATGTAGATTTTCTCCCAGAATCCCGGTAAACTCTCTATTTCCTGTGATTCAAATAGAAGGGGAATTAGTTAGATAGGCACATAAATATATTGCTTAGAAGCTGAAATCACTATGTAGTTCCATTTAATTCTAAAAAGCTAGTAATATCTAGGTTGAGCGTACAAAATAAAATTATATGCATTTTGGACACTTACAAATCAACTGTTCCAAATAGTACAAATATGTGGAATGGATGGTAATTATTTTGAATCAGAGTATTCACACCTGTAAATTTTAATTCATAATGCTTTTCACCCAAAGTGGACGGACCCTTCTCCGGATCCTGTGCAAACGGGAGCTACATGCACCGGGTTGTTCTTAATGCTTTTCATTATGGTCTACTACCAATAGATCTGTCATATGCTACTACTACGCGGTGCATATTTACATTCTAGAAGGGATTTTTTACAGGAACGGTCACTGAATTTGAAGAAGGCAATGTTGATACTGGAAGATGAAACAGCTGCATATAAATCTCAATATGGAACCAGGAAGAAAGGCAAAGATACCCAACAGTCCATACACCTAAGAGCACCTCCATGTGACATGTAGATAAAAAATTATGAAAGGGAAAGAACATAACTTGCTAAGAAGACTTACTGAATATGCTTGTCTTTGGCTCATCCAATTCTCCGATTTATTTTATTCTGGCTCCTTGAGGTGCTATATTTTCCTTTTCAATTTCTAACTGAATGTCAGCTGGATTCTCCCACCATTCTCTTTATGATATATGGTTGCAGGATAAAGTTTCAATGGAAGTACAATTTCAAGATGAAAAGTCCTTTGTGCATCGTGAAGATTGTTCAGTTTATGAAACCGCAGAAAGAAAAATCATGGAAAAAGCTTTTATATGTCCAAGGATACAACAACCAGCATATTTGAGGAACGTTGCCAATCAGAGGTTGTAACATAATACCTTGTTATTGCAAAACTTCCTTCTACATACCGATGTAGACATCTAACAACACACCATCCACGTAGACATACTAAACAACATGTTCTTATCTTGACCCAAGAAGTGGAATCCGTGCATTACCCTCCTTACACATGTTAAAAAAATATTCATATATCATGACAACAATCCTACTTAATTGAAACACTGCTAATTGGCGAGAAAGATCCATAAGTATGTGAATTCATTGGAGAAGGCACTTCCTAGTCTCGTTTATTTCCTCAATGACAATCATACTGAATGAAAACAATTTGAATTGGCAGTTATATGCTTCCACTTCAGCTATTGACTGCGCCTATTCTATTTTTTAACGGGGAACCCTCTATTCATATCATTTTACAAGATGACAAAACTTCAGGAAAAAATTACTGCAATGACCCTTTTTCCCAGCATTTATTCTTTAGAAAACAATTACTTCAAAATTAGGGAAAACTTCTTGGAAATTGCAGGCAAATGCACAGTGCATTTATTTATTAGCTTACACAAAAATGATACAAAGTTAACAAATAACTTTCCTGTCCAAATATCATGCCAATTGTATCAGACAGAAGTCAAATGGATTAACTAATGAAAAGATAATGTTACATTGTTATTCAACATTCTATTGTTGTGATATCAATCAAATATAATTTTTGCACGTGGTGGCGTTGTTGTCAGTTTTCTTTTACCCATGCTGATAGACACTATAATCATTTGATCCTCCCTCATGCTCATATGTTATAGCTCCTCCTATGCTCGCTCCTCATATTATTACTTAAAGTCATTTGAACCTACAGAGTTGGCATATACTTTCAAGCTAAAACTGATACTCAGTCCTGTTACATGAAAATGCCATCCATTCTCCATGATCTGTTTAATTCACAGTTCCTAGCAGTCCACATTCTACTCATGTTACAAACAGCTGAATGTTTTCTAATTATTTCAGGCAACACTATGTTAACTGAAGTGGTCAATAGGCAATAGCAGACGTTAAACCGTTCACCTCTAGCACACATCACTTTCTCTTGCCATTAGTTAGATTAATTAAAGAATCAAACTTGCAGACACAATCATAAGATGAATGTAAGTTAAATTCTTCTAAACTTGATATATATTAATCGAGCTTAATAAGAATCAGTTCTTACCAAATGACTTGCTTCCAGCATGTGACACTGTACTCTCGATCCTTCTAAGTACATCCCATTGGAACAACTGGAAGGAAAGGAAAAAAACTATAACCAGAACCAAGTGAGGATAGGTTAAAGTACGGTAAGCAAACAATCCAGATTTATTGCGCTAGAGAGTGGACCTTCTGAAGCTTGGAGTGCCGCTGCGCTCTTAAGTCTTTTCATCATGAACATGTTATCAGCCTAGTCAATAGTCATGCAAGAAAAATCGAGTGTCATTAGATGAGGAAAATTGTTGCAAATTAGAAGAGCGTAAGCTGAAGATTCTAAATGAGAAGGAATTCGGAATTTTCAGCTACAACTCATCAACTTTTATAGTCAGAGATGCCTTGGTTCTCATGTGTACACCGATTCCACTGCTAATCTGCCACTAAATCAAACAAGAAAGACACAGTTATGGTGATGCTACACCGTACACGGCCAATCATATGCCAACATTTGACTAAATTTTCGATAAAAGGAATATATTAATATCGCGAAGATGCCAACATTTGACTACATAACCGAACCCAACAATTATGGGATGTAAATACCTGGGGATGGAGGAGTGGGAGACCCTCATGATCTGCCTATCTTCCCTTCTACTCCCTGGTAGCAATCTTATTACGGACCTTGCGGTGGCACGAGCGTGCTTGTGGCGGCCAAACTCACGATTCCGTGAGGTGGTATGACGAATGACTATGAGGGTGAGCACAGTGTGGTAGATCTGCAAGGCCATGCAATAAACGATGCCAACCGTCGTTCGACTAGGGTCTCGCTGTAGAAGCACCGGTGAGAGGGAGAGCACACCATGGTAGCAGTGACGCTTGGAGGGAGGGAGGGCAGGGTGCTGCCGTGATGACTCTGGGCGGCGGGGTGGGCAACGGCATTGCCGTCGTTGGCTACATCCTCCTCCCCGTCTTCCCACCTCCCTCTCCAATTCATCCCTCTCCAACCTGCCATGTCGCCCCACAAGGATGCGTTAGAGATGAAATTCGTCACAGTTTGGGAGCTTCAAAATTCAAAGTAGTTCTCTGGAATTTTGGCGAGGAAATTTGGGATTTGGACATCACACCTCCAGGTGAGATGTTTTCATCCACCACCACCACCACCACAGGGGCTCAATAGGAAGGGGGAAGGGGGAAGCGGGACTGGCTAGGGAGGCGGCGGCGTGTTGTAACGGGTATACAGTGTTCCGCAGGATGAGGGGATGCGCCGCTGAGACAAACAAGGCATCACACGGAAAACAACAGGGAAGAAGGAACAATCAAGACATGAACATCATGTTCCCCGTCGCACAAGCCATGGTTGGAAGATGTCCATCCTAGTCGCGTTGTTGCCGAGAGGGACGATGCAGAGGTGGGGCAACTCCTGGTCGGCCGGCGTCGGGGGCGTGTGCAGCCTCTGATCACCGCGGCGTCCGTGTGAGCGAAGGCGACCGGTGCCTCGCCCTTGTCCTTGTCTCGCACAGTTTCTCTACGTAGAAAATAATTTGGTGCATCGATAATTGATTGATCGTGCACTAGGCATATATATATATATATAGGTACAAGGAGTGCGACCGGTATCTTGTCTCCTAAGATACACGTACATACAGAGGGAGACAGATACAACAG